>NW_028157336.1:0-89961 GCF_964263955.1 Coregonus lavaretus
AGAGAGAGAGAGAGAGAGAGAGAGAGAGAGAGAGAGAGAGAGAGATGTGCACAGTGTGTTCTGGCTGGAGGCCCGCTGCCCTCTGAATCTAGGTCACCAGCAGCATCATCACAGAGAGACAACACTGTAGCATACACCGCTAACACATACACACACACAAAGTTCTCCATCTTTCTAGTCCTAACTTGCTGCTAACTCACACCTAACCAATGTTCCCTCTAAACTGCGTGCAGTATCCCCCAGACGGCTGTCAGAGCTCAGAAGAACTATCATCCCAGGGAGAGGAGCACGAGGTTGAACTTCACTCAACTTTCTACAGTTTTCCCCGTTAGTTAACATTGTCAATGTTTCCCTTTGCTGTGGCAACTGTGATGGAATCAACGCAATATTAGCCCCTTTCAATGCAACATAACAAAACGAACTATGCAAGAGATTTTGTTGTAGGCAGAACACATCGGAGGAGGATTGTATTGCACAAGACTCAGCCTATACACTACACCTTGGCTGCCCAACCCTCTTCCTGGAGATCTACTGTCCTGTGGGTTTTAACTCCAACCCTCTTCCTGGAGATCTACTGTCCTGTAGGTTTTCAGTCCAACCCACTTCCTGGAGATCTACTGTCCTGTAGGTTTTCAGTCCAACCCACTTCCTGGAGATCTACTGTCCTGTAGGTTTTCAGTCCAACCCACTTCCTGGAGATCTACTGTCCTGTAGGTTTTCAGTCCAACCCTCTTCCTGGAGATCTACTGTCCTGTAGGTTTTCAGTCCAACCCTCTTACTGGAGATCTACTGTCCTGTAGGTTTTCAGTCCAACCCTCTTCCTGGAGATGAGATCTACTGTCCTGTAGGTTTTTCAGTCCAACCCTCTTCCTGGAGATCTACTGTCCTGTGGGTTTTCAGTCCAACCCTCTTCCTGGAGATCTACTGTCCTGTAGGTTTTCAGTCCAACCTCTTCCTGGAGATCTACTGTCCTGTAGGTTTTCAGTCCAACCCTCTTCCTGGAGATCTACTGTCCTGTGGGTTTTCAGTCCAACCCTCTTCTGGAGATCTACTGTCCTGTGGTTTTCAGTCCAACCCTCTTCCTGGAGATCTACTGTCCTGTAGGTTTTCAGTCCAACCCACTTCTGGAGATCTACTGTCCTGTAGGTTTTCAGTCCAACCCTCTTCCTGGAGATCTACTGTCCTGTGGGTTTTCAGTCCAACCCACTTCCTGGAGATCTACTGTCCTGTAGGTTTTCAGTCCAACCCACTTCCTGGAGATCTACTGTCCTGTAGGTTTTCAGTCCAACCCACATCCTGGAGATCTACTGTCCTGTAGGTTTTCAGTCCAACCCACTTCCTGGAGATCTACTGTCCTGTAGGTTTTCAGTCCAACCCACTTCCTGGAGATCTACTGTCCTGTAGGTTTTCAGTCCAACCCACTTCTTGGAGATCTACTGTCCTGTAGGTTTTCAGTCCAACCCACTTCCTGGAGATCTACTGTCCTGTAGGTTTTCAGTCCAACCCACTTCCTGGAGATCTACTGTCCTGTAGGTTTTCAGTCCAACCCTCTTCCTGGAGATCTACTGTCCTGTAGGTTTTCAGTCCAACCCACTTCCTGGAGATCTACTGTCCTGTAGGTTTTCAGTCCAACCCACTTCCTGGAGATCTACTGTCCTGTAGGTTTTCAGTCCAACCCTCTTCCTGGAGATCTACTGTCCTGTAGGTTTTCAGTCCAACCCTCTTCCTGGAGATCTACTGTCCTGTAGGTTTTCAGTCCAACCCTCTTCCTGGAGATCTACTGTCCTGTAGGTTTTCAGTCCAACCCTCTTCCTGGAGATCTACTGTCCTGTAGGTTTTCAGTCCAACCCTAATTTAGCATATCTGATTCAGCTAGTTAAGGTCTTGTTGAGCAGCTAATTAGTAGAATCAGGTGTGTTAAATTAGGGTTGGACTGAAAACCCACAGGATGGTAGATCTCCAGGAAGAGGGTTGGGCAGCCCTGCTCTACACAGACCGGTCTCCGGTGCTGCCTAACCAATCAGAGCTGTAGTAGGCCTATATGCAAATAGATCATTGCCATGTATGGATCTGTACCATTTACTTTGAACTGGACTGTGTTTACAGCATGAGCGGTCGTGAGGAGATGCTCTTTTTTTGAGATCGGAGCAAGAGCTGCATGTAGCCACGTGTGCACGTTTTGTTTATATCCTTTGCTAGTTAGTGAGTTATTATCCCAGTTATAGATAATTTGTAGTCAGCAATAGGGGAGTGATTGCTTCCTACAACAGCACAAAACGTGTACATTTCTAGACAACTTTGAAAAGCCAGTCAGGTAAATAGCTTTTCTTTTGTCTTAAAGGGGCAGTGTTGTATTTTGAGACGGGCTTGAATAAGCTAAGTAGCCAATAGGCAGAGGGTAGCATAATTTGTCTGATGTAATAATGGTATGGGAACAATAATGCATTTTCAGTCACCTCCTTGTCTGAAGGACAAGTGGATAAACAGGTTAATGCCAAGCCCTGCATGTTTTTTTTTCTCAAAAGTCTCATGGAATGTAGGCCCACATTGAACACCACACATTGGCTGCTACTGTAGGCTGAATGATAGAACAGCTATTTCCATGTTAAAATGTTATGGGATGCATTTTCTCCATTGTTTTTGATGGTAGGCCACTCTGGTAGGCCTACATTATGATCATATAGCCACAGTAGCCTACTTGGCCACTGTTAACTTTTTATTTATTTTTTATTCAACCTTTATTTATCTAGGCAAGTCAGTTAAGAACAAATTCTTATTTACAATGATGGCCTCGGCCAAACCCTCCCCTAACCCGAACAACGCTGGGCCAATTGTGCGCCGCCCCATGGGACTCCCGATCACGGCCGGTTGTGATACAGCCCGGGATCGAACCCGGGTCTTAGACCGCCGCGCCGCTCAGGATCCCCTAACTAACTTAAAGCGGGTACATACTCAGTGTTCACAGTAAATGCGCGCTGGAAGTTGAACATCATTTTCACAACGTTCAAGTTTGTGCTCAGCAGACCAGAAATTAGCTCAGTGCCAAAAACAATTGAGGGAACATTGGTGCTAACTCGGTGCTAGCTTGGTCCCAGGACAGACAGAGTAGGAAGGTGCTGGAGCAGCCATTAGCCAGACCACCATAGTTATATTGACTCTTCGGGATCACTGTGATACTGCTAACACCTTCCTGTTTGGATTTTACACAATGAGGATGTTTTCATGTTGGCAGCACACAGGTACAACAGGACTTGATAAGGAAAATATGATATGAATTGATATGAATCTGAATATTGTATCTGTAACCCCCAACTAAAAAAGGACAAAATAAATACAAATGTGGTCACACAAATGAGGACTTTTCTTTGGATTATTTTTAGGATTATAGAGACTGAGAGAACAGCTACCAACTTCAAACCACACCCTTTTCATAGGCTTTCTGAGAAACATACACTAGTTCTTTTCTAACAGATCAGTGACTATTTATAGTCAAAGAAGCACATCTGAATATGTTCTAGTGTAACTGTGTCTGTGTGGTTCTGTTAGATTGACTGTGTCTGTGTGGTTCTGTTAGATTGTCTGTGTCGTTCTGTTAGATTGACTATGTCTGTGTGGTTCTTTTAGATTGTCTGTGTCTGTAGGCCGATCTGTTAGATTGACTGTGTCTGTGTGGTTCTGTTAGATTGACTGTGTCTGTAGGCCGATCTGTTAGATTGACTGTGTCTGTGGGCCGATCTGTTAGATTGACTGTGTCTGTGGTTCTGTTAGATTGACTGTGTCTGTAGGCTGATCTGTTAGATTGACTGTGTCTGTGGGCCGATCTGTTAGATTGACTGTGTCTGTGGTTCTGTTAGATTGACTGTGTCTGTGGGCCGATCTGTTAGATCTCTATATTGAACCAAAGAGGGGCGAGATGGAACCACTGTGTGCATCTTAAATGGCACCCTGTTCCCTAAATAGTGCACCGCGTTTTACGAGGGGGAGTTCTTTAAGGGACGGACCATGTGTTGTTTTGTTTTATCCGCCTGGAGGGAACCGGGAGGGTTCAGCCCAGTGGGTCATCTGGTTCCACTGCTGTTGTCCTGCAACACTAACTCTGATCCTCCTAGTGTGTGTGTGTGTGTGTGTGTGTGTGTGTGTGTGTGTGTGTGTGTGTGTGTGTGTGTGTGTGTGTGTGTGTGTGTGTGTGTGTGTGTGTGTGTGTGTGTGTGTGTGTGTGTGTGTGTGTGTGTGTGTGTGTGTGTGTGTGTGTGTGTGTGTGTGTGTGTGTGACAGCAGTACCGTGAACCTTTGAACATTATTGATAGATCACACAATCAATGATCCTCCCAGATGACCTTACTAAGGTGTGTGTTTGGGGGCAGGACAGGATACATTGTGTACACTAGTGAAAACCTGTCCATCTCCTCTTTATGCCTCTGGTGAAATGTTCTTTATATGAGTCTATGGGTGAAAACACCTGACTTGAGATGGTGGCTTTAGTGAAGACTGAAGTAAGCTTACTCTATCCTGTACCTTAGCATGTTCTGGTCTAGAACAGGCTGTACTGTAACCATAACCCACAGCATCAGCAGCAGTATTTGTGTCATACCCATGGATTTCTGTTTGTATCTGCTATGTGGGCAACAGTCATCTTCAACGTGAATAGGGACTGTCTGCTTGTAGCTGGTTACTGCTAGTGTCTGGTCTCTGGTTGGCTGGTTGCTGCTAGTGTCTGGTCTCTGGTTGGCTGGTTGCTGCTAGTGTCTGGTCTCTGGTTGGCTGGTTGCTGCTAGTGTCTGGTCTCTGGTTGCTGCTAGTGTCTGGTCTCTGGTTGGCTGGTTGCTGATAGTGTCTGGTCTCTGGTTGGCTGGTTGCTGCTAGTGTCCGGTCTCTGGTTGGCTGGTTGCTGCTAGTGTCTGGTCTCTGGTTGGCTGGTTGCTGATAGTGTCTGGTCTCTGGTTGGCTGGTTGCTGATAGTGTCTGGTCTCTGGTTGGCTGGTTGCTGCTAGTGTCCGGTCTCTGGTTGGCTGGTTGCTGATAGTGTCTGGTCTCTGGTTGGCTGGTTGCTGATAGTGTCTGGTCTCTGGTTGGCTGGTTGCTGATAGTGTCTGGTCTCTGGTTGGCTGGTTGCTGATAGTGTCTGGTCTCTGGTTGGCTGGTTGCTGCTAGTGTCTGGTCTCTGGTTGCTGCTAGTGTCTGGTCTCTGGTTGGCTGGTTGCTGCTAGTGTCCAGTCTCTGGTTGGCTGGTTGCTGCTAGTGTCTGGTCTCTGGTTGGCTGGTTGCTGATAGTGTCTGGTCTCTGGTTGGCTGGTTGCTGCTAGTGTCCAGTCTCTGGTTGGCTGGTTGCTGCTAGTGTCTGGTCTCTGGTTGGCTGGTTGCTGCTGTACAAGGTACTGTCTTAGTGTCTGCCTGGTGTACAAGGTACTGTCTTAGTGTCTGTCTGTCTGCCTGGTGTACAAGGTACTGTCTTAGTGTCTGTCTGTCTGCCTGGTGTACAAGGTACTTGTTAGATTAATTTGTATTTTAAGAATATTGACTAAAGGATTTCACCCCAAATACAGTTTAAATGTGTGAACGGTGTTAAGAGTTATAATGTAGTGGCAACCCACTAACAGAGGGGGGCGGGACTAAACATTCCAGGGTGAAGGGGACTGAGAAAACGGGTTAAAAAAAAAGCCTCCTAAAGGTGGGCAGAGCAAAGTGCCTTTGTGTGTCAAGAGGTATAAAACAGGAGTGTATGGGTTTTGGCGCCAGAGCTCTCCATGAATAAAAATACAGATCATTCTTGCTGGTTGTGGACCTTGAATCATTTAGGATTAAAACCAGAGCCTTACAACCTCTGGTAATGATTCAAGCTTAGGTTGAATTAGAGATAGAAATTCTCGTGACAGTACTGTCTTAGTGTCTGTCTGTCTGCCTGGTGTACGAGGTACTGTCTTAGTGTCTGTCTGTCTGCCTGGTGTACGAGGTACTGTCTTAGTGTCTGTCTGTCTGCCCCTCCTTGTTCTACTGTGGTAGTGGAGCTGTACAGCATCATAATGACTTCAGGGGAATACACACACATTCCAGTCTGAACACTTTCAGAGTGAAAGCATATCAGGCCACAGGGACATGAAGTTACAAACCTCTGCTGATAACGTGTGTGTGTGTGTGTGTGTGTGTGTGTGTGTGTAGGAGCAAGGCGGTACAGCAGGATGTCTATAGAGGCTGAGGCATTGCTGCAGGAGGCTAAGGAGAGTATAGAAGCAGCTCAGAATTACAGGAGCGAACTACAACAACGCCTACATGGACTCAGCCAGGCACGCAAACAGGTAATAATACATACCTACAACAGCGGTCCAACTCACACACACACTCCTCCCTCTCTCTCTCTCCCCCTCCTCCCTCTCTCTCTCTCCCCCTCCTCATTCTCTCTCTCCCCCTCTCTCTCTCTCCCCCTCCTCCCTCTCTCTCTCCCCCCCTCCCTCCCGCTCCTCCCTCCCTCGCTCCCCCTCCCCCCTCCTCCCTCTCTCTCAGGCTAATTGTAAACAATGCTGTTATTTCCTGCTCCTCTAAAAGTAAAGCAGAGAAAGAGAGGTAGGTGAAGAAAGAAACACAACTCATTGGCCAAACCGGAGGTGGCGTGAATGCAATGTAGTCCAACTCCTGAACTAAAAAGCACATTCTATTGAAAACATGCTATGTAGTTCAGGAGAGGACTTCATCTGTGTCTGTAACTAGGTTTCCATCCAATTGGCAACAGATTTTAATGCGAATGTTCTAAAATCCGCATAAAAACAATATGCAGATTTTCCCACCAGAGATGTTTCCATCAAACTGACGTGTTGCAGTTAAAAGGCTGTGTGGTGACGTAGTGCACATAAAAAACCACAAGGTTAAATTCCCATGTAATGAATAGGGGTGTAGCGGTACACGTATTGGTGCCGAACCGGTCAGTACAGGACCTCGGTTGGATCTGCACCGTGAACCCGAATACATACAACAACAAAAAATAGACAAAAAGCACTAGGCCCATAGACTAGGCCTACGCTGGGTTGTAGGCCTCTGCCTCTTGAGGAAATCTGAGCTGAAAAACATTTCATGCTATTCCGTTAAAACAACTAGAGCCTATGCTCTAGTTAAAAAATTAAATTAAAAATTAAATGTAAATCTTAATTGGTGCATTTCAAACTGTCCTTTTGTGAGGCGCCGCCGGGAACTAGTTCTGTACGATGGCGAGTGGTGGGGTGGATAAACCAGGAGGATTCTCCGTCGTTTAAATATCAATTTTGGCTTCCCAGTAGATCACAATGGCGAGGAACAGAGAGTTGTGGATTGAAACCTTAACCGTATGTCACCACTGCACAACGAGAATAGCCCATGCATCTGCCAACACCTCAAACATGTTGACGCTTTTATGCCGACGTCACCCCAATATTCCTACCGCAGGAACAAGATGGAAACGCAAAAAAACAACACAGCTTTGTCTCCCCTCTGCATTCAAGCAGCCCTTCGCAGCTGATTCTGACTGGGCCAAAGATTAACTTCACCCTCTCGCACCCGTTTCAGTAAAATGGGTAGTACCCGCTCTAATGAATTGAAACGGACACTTTATCTACAGTATGGTTCTGTTCTGCTCTCTGGCGCCCACTGTTCCCATCCATTATCTGGCACACCTCTATCACCTTGCTCTCCTTTCCTCTCCCAGCTGTAGAGTCCAGTTTTGGGCCATTTTTCCCATAACCCCCTTCTTCCCCAGGGATGAGTCATCATTACTGTAATATGAGACGAGGCAGGCAGGAAAAGCTGCTCTGTCACACACATTACTAGGATCGTGTGACGTCCGTGAGCTGTGTGTGTGCCTTAGACGCTTCTGGAAGAGAAGAACAAAACATCCTGTAGTCTCTCTCTCTGTCTCTCTGTCTCTCTGTGTCTCTGTCTCTCTGTCTCTCTGTCTCTCTGTCTCTCTGTCTCTCTGTCTCTCTCTCTCTCTGTCTCTCTCTCTCTACCTCTCTCTCTCTCTCCCTACCTCTCTCTCTCTCTCTCTCTCTACCTCTCTCTCTCTCTACCTCTCTCTCTCTCTACCTCTCTCTCTACCTCTCTCTCTCTACCTCTCTCTCTACCTCTCTCTCTACCTCTCTACCTCTCTCTCTGTCTCTCTGTCTCTCTGTCTCTGTCTCTGTCTCTGTCTCTCTGTCTCTGTCTCTTCTCTCTCTGTCTCTCTCTGTCTCTTCTCTCTCTGTCTCTCTCTCTGTCTCTCTCTCTCTCTCCCCCTCTCTCTCTCTGTCTCTTCTCTCTGTCTCTCTCTCTCTGTCTCTCTCTCTCTCTTTAAGGGCTTTATTGGCATGGGAAACGTGTGTTAACATTGCCAAAGCAAGAGAAGTAGATAGTAAACAAAAGTGAAATAAATATTAACAGTAAACATTCCACTCAGAAGTTTCAAAAGAATAAAGACATTTCAAATGTCATATTATTTATATATACAGTGTTGTAACAATGTGCAAATAGTTAAAGTACAAATGGGAAAATAAATAAACATAAATATGGGTTGTATTTACAATGGTGTTTGTTCTTCACTGGTTGCCCTTTTCTTGTGGCAACAGGTCACAAATCTTGCAGCTGTGATGGCACACTGTGGTTTTTCACCCAGTAGATACAGTGGGGGAAAAAATGTATTTAGTCAGCCACCAATTGTGCAAGTTCTCCCACTTAAAAAGATGAGAGAGGCCTGTAATTTTCATCATAGGTACACGTCAACTATGACAGACAAAATGAGACTTTTTTTTTTTCTCCAGAAAATCACATTGTAGGATTTTTAATGAATTTATTTGCAAATTATGGTGGAAAATAAGTATTTGGTCAATAACAAAAGTTTCTCAATACTTTGTTATATACCCTTTGTTGGCAATGACACAGGTCAAATGTTTTCTGTAAGTCTTCACAAGGTTTTTACACACTGTTGCTGGTATTTTGGCCCATTCCTCCATGCAGATCTCCTCTAGAGCAGTGATGTTTTGGGGCTGTCGCTGGGCAACACGGACTTTCAACTCCCTCCAAAGATTTTCTATGGGGTTGAGATCTGGAGACTGGCTAGGCCACAGGACCTTGAAATGCTTTTTACGAAGCCACTCCTTCGTTCCCCGGGCGGCGTGTTTGGGATCATTGTCATGCTGAAAGACCCAGCCACGTTTCATCTTCAATGCCCTTGCTGATGGAAGGAGGTTTTCACTCAAAATCTCACGATACATGGCCCCATTCATTCTTTCCTTTACACGGATCAGTCGTCCTGGTCCCTTTGCAGAAAAACAGCCCCAAAGCATGATGTTTCCACCCCCATGCTTCACAGTAGGTATGGTGTTCTTTGGATGCAACTCAGCATTCTTTGTCCTCCAAACACGACGAGTTGAGTTTTTACCAAAAAGTTATATTTTGGTTTCATCTGACCATATGACATTCTCAGAATCCTCTTCTGGATCATTCAAATGCACTCTAGCAAACTTCAGACGGGCCTGGACATGTACTGGCTTAAGCAGGGGGACACGTCTGGCACTGCAGGATTTGAGTCCCTGGCGGCGTAGTGTGTTACTGATGGTAGGCTTTGTTACTTTGGTCCCAGCTCTCTGCAGGTCATTCACTAGGTCCCCCCGTGTGGTTCTGGGATTTTTGCTCACCGTTCTTGTGATCATTTTGACCCCACGGGGTGAGATCTTGCGTGGAGCCCCAGATCGAGGGAGATTATCAGTGGTCTTGTATGTCTTCCATTTCCTAATAATTGCTCCCACAGTTGATTTCTTCAAACCAAGCTGCTTACCTATTGCAGATTCAGTCTTCCCAGCCTGGTGCAGGTCTACAATTTTGTTTCTGGTGTCCTTTGACAGCTCTTTGGTCTTGGCCATAGTGGAGTTTGGAGTGTGACTGTTTGAGGTTGTGGACAGGTGTCTTTTATACTGATAACAAGTTCAAACAGGTGCCATTAATACAGGTAACGAGTGGAGGACAGAGGAGCCTCTTAAAGAAGAAGTTACAGGTCTGTGAGAGCCAAAAATCTTGCTTGTTTGTAGGTGACCAAATACTTATTTTCCACCATAATTTGCAAATAAATTCATTAAAAAATCCTACAATGTGATTTTCTGGATTTTTTCCCCTCAATTTGTCTGTCATAGTTGACGTGTACCTATGATGAAAATGACAGGCCTCTCTCATCTTTTTAAGTGGGAAAACTTGCACAATTGGTGGCTGACTAAATACTTTCTTTCCCCACTGTAAGTGAGTTTATCAAAAATTGGGTTTGTTTTCGAATTCTTTGTGGATCGCTGTAATCTGAGGGAAATATGTGTCTCTAATATGGTCATACATTTGGCAGGAGGTTAGGAAGTGCAGCTCAGTTTCCACCTCATTTTGTGGCAGTGTGCACATAGCCTGTCTTCTCTTGAGAGCCAGGTCTGCCTACGGCGGCCTTTCTCAATAGCTAGGCTATGCTCACTGAGTCTGTACATAGTCAAAGCTTTCCTTAAGTTTGGGTCAGTCACAGTGGTCAGGTATTCTGCCACTGTGTACTCTCTGTTTAGGGCCAAATAGCATTCTAGTTTGCTCTGTTTTTTTGTTTGTTCTTTCCAATGTGTCAAGTAATTCTCTTTTTGTTTTCTCATGATTTGGTTGGGTCTAGTTGTGTTGTTGTTGTTGTTGTTGTTGTCCTGGGGCTGTGTGGGGTCTGTTTGTGTTTGTGAACAGAGCCCCAGGACAAGCTTACTTAGGGGACTCTTCTCCAAGTTAATCTCTCTGTAGGTGATGGCTTTGTTATGGAAGGTTTGGGAATCGCTTCCTTTTAAGTGGTTATAGAATTTAACGGCTCTTTTCTGGATTTTGATAATTAGCGGGTATTGGCCTAATTCTGCACTGCATGCATTATTTGGTGTTTTTCGTTGTACACTGAGAATGTTTTTGCAGAATTCTGCATGCAGAGTCTCAATTTGGTGTTTGTCCCATTTTGTGAATTCTTGGTTGGTGAGCAGACCCCAGACCTCAGAACCATAAAGGGCAATGGGTTCTATAACTGATTCAAGTATTTTTAGCCAGATCCTAATTGGTATGTCAAATTTTATGTTCCTTTTGATGGCATAGAAGGCCCTTCTTGCCTTGTCTCTCAGATCGTTCACAGCTTTGTGGAAGTTACCTGTGGCGCTGATGTTTAGGCCGAGGTATGTATAGTTTTTTGTGTGCTCTAGGGCAACAGTGTCTAGATGGAATTTGTATTTGTGGTCCTGGCAACTGGACCTTTTTTGGAACACCATTATTTTTGTCTTACTGAGATTTACTGTCAGGGCCCAGGTCTGACAGAATCTGTGCAGAAGATCTAGGTGCTGCTGTAGGCCCTCCTTGGTTGGTGACAGAAGCACCAGATCATCAGCAAACAGAAGACATTTGACTTCAGATTCTAGTAGGGTGAGGCCGGGTGCTGCAGACTGTTCTAGTGCCCTCGCCAATTCGTTGATAAATATGTTGAAGAGGGTGGGGCTTAAACTGCATCCCTGTCTCACCCCACGGCCCTGTGGAAAGAAATGTGTGTGTTTTTTGCCAATTTTAACCGCACACTTGTTGTTTGTGTACATGGATTTTATAATGTCGTATGTTTTTCCCCCAACCCCACTTTACATCAATTTGTATAGCAGACCCTCATGCCAAATTGAGTCAAAAGCTTTTTTGGAATCAACAAAGCATGAGAAGACTTTGCCTTTGTTTTGGTTTGTTTATTTGTCAATTAGGGCGTGCAGGGTGAATACGTGGTCTGTCGTACGGTAATTTGGTAAAAAGCCAATTTGACATTTGCTCAGTACATTGTTTTCACTGAGGAAATGAACTAGTCTGCTGTTAATGATAATGCAGAGGATTTTCCCAAGGTTGCTGTCTCTCTCTCTGTCTCTCTCTCTGTCTCTGTCTCTCTCTCTCTGTCTGTCTCTCTGTCTCTCTCTCTCTGTCTCTCTCTCTCTCTCTCTCTCTCTCTGTCTCTCTCTCTCTCTGTCTCTGTCTCTCTCTCTCTCTGTCTCTCTCTGTGTCTCTCTCTCTCTCTCTCTCTCTCTCTCTCTCTCTCTCTCTCTCTCTCTCTCTCTCTGTCTCTGTCTCTGTCTCTGTCTCTGTCTCTGTCTCTGTCTCTGTCTCTGTCTCTGTCTCTGTCTCTGTCTCTCTCTCTGTCTCTCTCCCTCTCTCTGTGTCTCTCTCTCTCTCTCTGTGTCTCTCTCTGTCTCTCTCTCTCTCTTCAAGGGGCTTTATTGGCATGGGAAACGTATGTTAACATTGCCAAAGCAAGTGAAGTAGATAGTAAACAATAAATATTAACAGTAAACATTACACTCACAAAAGTTCCAAAAGAATAAAGACATTTCAAATGTCATTATGTCTATATACAGTGTTGTAACAAATGTGCAAATAGTTAAAGTACAAAAATAAATAAATAAACATAAATATGGGTTGTATTTACAATGGTGTTTGTTCTTCACTGGTTGCCCTTTTCTTGTGGCAACAGGTCACAAATCTTGCAGCTGTGATGGCACACTGTGGTATTTCACCCAATAGATATGGGAGTTTATCAAAATAAATTTGTTTTTGAGTTCTTTGTTGGTCTGTGTAATCTGAGGGAAATATGTGTCCCTAATATGGTCATACATTTGGCAGGAGGTTACGATGTGCAGCTCAGTTTCCACCTCATTTTGTGGGCAGTGTGCACATAGCCTGTCTTCTCTTGAGAGCCAGGTCTGCCTACGGTGTCCTTTCTCAATAGCAAAGCTATGCTCACTGAGTCTGTACATAGTCAAAGCTTTCCTTAATTTTGGGTCAGTCACAGTGGTCAGGTATTCTGCCACTGTGAACTCTCTGTTTAGGGCCAAATAGCATTCTAGTTTGCTCCGTTTTTTTTGTAAATTCTTTCCAAGGTGTCAAGTAATTATCTTTTTGTTTTCTCATGATTTGGTTGGGTCTAATTGTGTTGCTGTCCTGGGGGTCTGTTTGTGTTTGTGAACAGAGTCCCAGGACCAGCTTGCTTAGGGGACTCTTCTCCAAGTTCATCTCTCTGTATGTGATGGCTTTGTTATGGAAGGTTTGGGAATCGCTTCCTTTTAGGTGGTCTCTTTTCTGGATTTTGATAATTAGCTGGTATCGGCCTAATTCTGCTCTGCATGCATTATTTTGTGTTTTTACGATGTACACAGAGGATATTTTTGGCAGAATTCTGCATGCAGAGTCCCGATTTGGTGTTTGTCCCATTTTGTGAATTCTTGGTTGGTGAGCGGACCCCAGACCTCACAACCATAAAGGGCAATGGGTTCTATAATTGATTCAAGTATTTTTAGCCAGATCCTAATTGGTATGTTGAATTTTATCTTCCTTTTGATGGCATAAATGCCCTTCTTGCCTTCTCTCTCTCTCTCTGGTCTCTCTCTCTCTGGTCTCTCTCTCTCTGGTCTCTCTCTCTCTTTCTTACTCTCTCTGTCACACCTCTTATCTCTCTCTCCCCAGGCTGTATGTCCTCCACTCCCAGTGGACATGTCATTGTATTCCAGATGACAATATTAGCTTTCCCATCCTCCTCCGTCCCAAAATATTTATTATCTTAGGCAACATCCCAAATGGTACCCTATTCCCTCCATAGTGCACTACCATTGGGTCCTGGTCAAAAGGAGTTCACTATATAGAGAATAGGGTGTCATTTAGGACACTGTCCTTATCTCCACAAAACTGATAGACACCAGGAAGTGATGCAATGGCTCCAGTGAGGCATTTCCTGTTTTATCAGTGCAGCGCCTCTGCTCTCTTCGGTTTCCTTCTCTCTGTCTCGCTCTCATAGTCTAAGTGAGAGTGAGAGGAGGACTGTCAGTCAGTGAGTGTGTCCCAAAAAGCTCCCTATATAGTGCACTACTTTTGACCAGAGCTCTATGGGCCCTGGTCAAAAGTAGTGCACTATAAAGCTACTAGCCATTTGGGACAGAAATAGTATGAAACTACCAGACTGACAGGAGTTCAGCTCAGCATGCTTGTCTGTTAAGAGGAACTGAAACGGAGACTGAGTTTCACTGCAAACGACTAACCACCAGCTTCCTGTTCCGTTGGGGGACTGGCACTGTTTCCAAATGCTAACGTTTTAGCATTTCTCGCACAAAGTTAGCATATAAATGTAACCAATCAATCAATCCCCACCCTGTCCCTCCAGGCGCGAGGCAGCTCGTCTCAGGCCAGGGAAGCGTTGAAGCGTCATTTCTATAAACTAGAGATTAAAACAATTTAACTGGTCCATTCTCCTCTCTCTCCCTCCTTCCTCTCTCCTCTCCCTCCTTCCTCTCTCCTCCCCCTCGTCCAGGTGCGAGGCAGCTCGTCTCAGGCCAGGGAGGCGCTGAAGCGTCATTTCTCTGAGCTCCAGGCGGCTGTGACCCGCCTCCTGGTGGAGCGCCTGAGCGTGCTCCTTAGCGAGGTGGATGTCATCGAGCAGGACAGCGTACGACCGCTGGACGACTGCCAGAAACTCATAGAACATGGAGTCAGCACTGCCGACGAGCTTCTCCGTGAGGGTAAGGTATAGGCAGACGGAGGGACGCATGGACCGAAAGGTTGCTGGTTCGAATACCACTAAAATGCTGTGCCCTTGAGCAAGGCACTTAACCCTGACTGCTCCAGGGGGCGCTGTACAATGGCAAACTTGGCCGTGATCACACTCCCTGAGAGTGTCTCAGGGGGAGTTGGGGATATGCAAAAAGACACATTACCGTAATAACCCCCCAAATTATTCTGACTCTTTTTATTACACACCATCAGAATCCTGTTTCCCCTATTGCTCCGGTCCTCTTCCTCAGTACCAAGAAACCTCAGGGGCCTCCTATTTCATGATTCATCTACAGTAATTCAACTGATTTAAAGGTTTTAATCTCTCTTTCTCTCTCCCCCTCTCCTCTCTTCAGGTGAGGTAGCTATCCGTTGTGGTGTGGGGGAGAAGGAGGACAAGCTGGGGAGTTTCACCAAGAAGGCCCTTCAGATCCAGCTGGACAGGTGGATAGAGAGAGAGAGAGAGAGAGAGAGAGAGAGAGAGGGGGAGGGAGCGAATTATCATACTCTCTTTGTGTATGTTGTAACTTTTAAGTATACAATGTAAAGGTTAACTCGGCGTGTGTGTGTGTGTGTGTGTGTGTGTGTGTGTGTGTGTGTGTGTGTGTCCCAGCCTCCCGGAGGTTCCAGTGTTGGTAGACGTGCCGTGTGTATCTGCCCAGCTGGATGCCTCTCTGCTGGGCGCGGTGAGAGAGAGAGTGTCACGCCACGGATCAGTCTCTTCACACCCTCCAGTCCAGATAGAGGAACTCCAGGAGAGACCTGGCAGTGTGTTAGTACGCTGGTGTAAGGTGAGGGGACACACCCTACAGATGTTATAACCCTGATATGAACTAACACACCCTACAGATGTTATAACCCTGATATGAACTAACACACCCTACAGATGTTATAACCCTGATATGAACTAACACACCCTACAGATGTTATAACACTGATATGAACTAACACACCCTACAGGTGTTATAACACTGATATGAACTAACACACCCTACAGGTGTTATAACACTGATATTAACTAACACACCCTACAGATGTTATAACACTGATATGAACTAACACACCCTACAGGTGTTATAACACTGATATGAACTAACACACCCTACAGGTGTTATAACACTGATATGAACTAACACACCCTACAGGTGTTATAACACTGATATGAACTAACACACCCTACAGGTGTTATAACACTGATATGAACTAACACACCCTACAGGTGTTATAACACTGATATTAACTAACACACCCTACAGATGTTATAACCCTGATATTAACTAACACACCCTACAGGTGTTATAACACTGATATGAACTAACACACCCTACAGGTGTTATAACACTGATATGAACTAACACACCCTACAGGTGTTATAACACTGATATTAACTAACACACCCTACAGATGTTATAACACTGATATTAACTAACACACCCTACAGGTGTTATAACACTGATATTAACTAACACACCCTACAGATGTTATAACACTGATATGAACTAACACACCCTACAGATGTTATAACCCTGATATGAACTAACACACCCTACAGATGTTATAACACTGATATGAACTAACACACCCTACAGATGTTATAACCCTGATATTAACTAACACACCCTACAGGTGTTATAACATTGATATGAACTAACACACCCTACAGATGTTATAACACTGATATTAACTAACACACCCTACAGATGTTATAACACTGATATGAACTAACACACCCTACAGGTGTTATAACACTGATATGAACTAACACACCCTACAGATGTTATAACACTGATATGAACTAACACACCCTACAGGTGTTATAACCCTGATATGAACTAACACACCCTACAGGTGTTATAACACTGATATTAACTAACACACCCTACAGATGTTATAACCCTGATATTAACTAACACACCCTACAGGTGTTATAACACTGATATGAACTAACACACCCTACAGGTGTTATAACACTGATATTAACTAACACACCCTACAGATGTTATAACACTGATATTAACTAACACACCCTACAGGTGTTATAACACTGATATTAACTAACACACCCTACAGATGTTATAACACTGATATGAACTAACACACCCTACAGATGTTATAACCCTGATATGAACTAACACACCCTACAGATGTTATAACACTGATATGAACTAACACACCCTACAGATGTTATAACCCTGATATTAACTAACACACCCTACAGGTGTTATAACATTGATATGAACTAACACACCCTACAGATGTTATAACACTGATATTAACTAACACACCCTACAGATGTTATAACACTGATATGAACTAACACACCCTACAGGTGTTATAACACTGATATGAACTAACACACCCTACAGATGTTATTAACTAACTAGTACACTGTACTGTGGGGTGTTATGACCCTGATATTAACTAACTAGTACACTGTACTGTGGGGTGTTATGACACTGATATTAACTAACTAGTACACTGTACTGTGGGGTGTTATGACACTGATATTAACTAACTAACTAGTACACTGTACTGTGGGGTGTTATGACACTAATATTAACTAACTAACTA
Organism: Coregonus lavaretus; assembly: GCF_964263955.1. Lineage (NCBI taxonomy): Eukaryota > Metazoa > Chordata > Actinopteri > Salmoniformes > Salmonidae > Coregonus > Coregonus lavaretus. The sequence goes on from NW_028157336.1 coordinate 17,119, forward strand.
GTACACTGTACTGTGGGGTGTTATGACACTGATATTAACTAACTAATACACTGTACTGTGGGGTGTTATGACACTGATATTAACTAACTAACTAATACACTGTACTGTGGGGTGTTATGACACTAATATTAACTAACTAACTAGTACACTGTACTGTGGGGTGTTATAACACTGATATTAACTAACTAGTACACTGTACTGTGGGGTGTTATGACACTGATATTAACTAACTAAAACACTGTACTGTGGGGTGTTATGACACTAATATTAACTAACTAACTAGTACACTGTACTGTGGGGTGTTATGACACTAATATTAACTAACTAACTAGTACACTGTACTGTGGGGTGTTATGACACTGATATTAACTAACTAAAACACTGTACTGTGGGGTGTTATGACACTGATATTAACTAACTAAAACACTGTACTGTGGGGTGTTATGACACTGATATTAACTAACTAACTAATACACTGTACTGTGGGGTGTTATGACACTAATATTAACTAACTAACTAGTACACTGTACTGTGGGGTGTTATGACACTGATATTAACTAACTAGTACACTGTACTGTGGGGTGTTATGACACTAATATTAACTAACTAACTAGTACACTGTACTGTGGGGTGTTATGACACTAATATTAACTAACTAACTAACTAGTACACTGTACTGTGGGGTGTTATGACACTAATATTAACTAACTAACTAGTACACTGTACTGTGGGGTGTTATGACACTGATATTAACTAACTAAAACACTGTACTGTGGGGTGTTATGACACTGATATTAACTAACTAAAACACTGTACTGTGGGGTGTTATGACACTGATATTAACTAACTAACTAATACACTGTACTGTGGGGTGTTATGACACTAATATTAACTAACTAACTAGTACACTGTACTGTGGGGTGTTATGACACTAATATTAACTAACTAACTAGTACACTGTACTGTGGGGTGTTATGACACTAATATTAACTAACTAACTAACTAGTACACTGTACTGTGGGGTGGTATGACACTAATATTAACTAACTAACTAGTACACTGTACTGTGGGGTGTTATGACACTGATATTAACTAACTAACTAGTACACTGTACTGTGGGGTGTTATGACACTGATATTAACTAACTAACTAGTACACTGTACTGTGGGGTGTTATGACACTGATATTAACTAACTAACTAGTACACTGTACTGTGGGGTGTTATGACACTGATATTAACTAACTAGTACACTGTACTGTGGGGTGTTATGACACTAATATTAACTAACTAACTAGTACACTGTACTGTGGGGTGTTATGACACTAATATTAACTAACTAACTAGTACACTGTACTGTGGGGTGTTATGACACTAATATTAACTAACTAACTAGTACACTGTACTGTGGGGTGTTATGACACTGATATTAACTAACTAATACACTGTACTGTGGGGTGTTATGACACTGATATTAACTAACTAACTAACTAGTACACTGTACTGTGGGGTGTTATGACACTAATATTAACTAACTAACTAGTACACTGTACTGTGGGGTGTTATGACACTAATATTAACTAACTAACTAGTACACTGTACTGTGGGGTGTTATGACACTAATATTAACTAACTAACTAGTACACTGTACTGTGGGGTGTTATGACACTGATATTAACTAACTAACTAGTACACTGTACTGTGGGGTGTTATGACACTAATATTAACTAACTAACTAGTACACTGTACTGTGGGGTGTTATGACACTGATATTAACTAACTAACTAGTACACTGTACTGTGGGGTGTTATGACACTGATATTAACTAACTAACTAGTACACTGTACTGTGGGGTGTTATGACACTGATATTAACTAACTAGTACACTGTACTGTGGGGTGTTATGACACTGATATTAACTAACTAACTAGTACACTGTACTGTGGGGTGTTATGACACTGATATTAACTAACTAGTACACTGTACTGTGGGGTGTTATGACACTAATATTAACTAACTAACTAACTAGTACACTGTACTGTGGGGTGTTATGACACTGATATTAACTAACTAACTAACTAGTACACTGTACTGTGGGGTGTTATGACACTAATATTAACTAACTAACTAACTAGTACACTGTACTGTGGGGTGTTATGACACTGATATTAACTAACTAACTAGTACACTGTACTGTGGGGTGTTATGACACTGATATTAACTAACTAACTAGTACACTGTACTGTGGGGTGTTATGACACTGATATTAACTAACTAGTACACTGTACTGTGGGGTGTTATGACACTGATATTAACTAACTAACTAGTACACTGTACTGTGGGGTGTTATGACACTGATATTAACTAACTAGTACACTGTACTGTGGGGTGTTATGACACTGATATTAACTAACTAACTAATACACTGTACTGTGGGGTGTTATGACACTAATATTAACTAACTAACTAGTACACTGTACTGTGGGGTGTTATGACACTAATATTAACTAACTAACTAGTACACTGTACTGTGGGGTGTTATGACACTGATATTAACTAACTAACTAGTACACTGTACTGTGGGGTGTTATGACACTGATATTAACTAACTAACTAGTACACTGTACTGTGGGGTGTTATGACACTAATATTAACTAACTAACTAGTACACTGTACTGTGGGGTGTTATGACACTGATATTAACTAACTAGTACACTGTACTGTGGGGTGTTATGACACTGATATTAACTAACTAATACACTGTACTGTGGGGTGTTATGACACTAATATTAACTAACTAAAACACTGTACTGTGGGGTGTTATGACACTGATATTAACTAACTAACTAGTACACTGTACTGTGGGGTGTTATGACACTAATATTAACTAACTAACTAGTACACTGTACTGTGGGGTGTTATGACACTGATATTAACTAACTAATACACTGTACTGTGGGGTGTTATGACACTAATATTAACTAACTAACTAGTACACTGTACTGTGGGGTGTTATGACACTAATATTAACTAACTAACTAGTACACTGTACTGTGGGGTGTTATGACACTGATATTAACTAACTAACTAGTACACTGTACTGTGGGGTGTTATGACACTAATATTAACTAACTAACTAGTACACTGTACTGTGGGGTGTTATGACACTAATATTAACTAACGAACTAGTACACTGTACTGTGGGGTGTTATGACACTGATATTAACTAACTAACTAGTACACTGTACTGTGGGGTGTTATGACACTAATATTAACTAACTAACTAGTACACTGTACTGTGGGGTGTTATGACACTGATATTAACTAACTAAAACACTGTACTGTGGGGTGTTATGACACTGATATTAACTAACTAAAACACTGTACTGTGGGGTGTTATGACACTAATATTAACTAACTAACTAGTACACTGTACTGTGGGGTGTTATGACACTAATATTAACTAACTAACTAACTAGTACACTGTACTGTGGGGTGTTATGACACTAATATTAACTAACTAACTAACTAGTACACTGTACTGTGGGGTGTTATGACACTGATATTAACTAACTAGTACACTGTACTGTGGGGTGTTATGACACTGATATTAACTAACTAGTACACTGTACTGTGGGGTGTTATGACACTGATATTAACTAACTAATACACTGTACTGTGGGGTGTTATGACACTAATATTAACTAACTAACTAGTACACTGTACTGTGGGGTGTTATGACACTAATATTAACTAACTAACTAACTAGTACACTGTACTGTGGGGTGTTATGACCCTGATATTAACTAACTAGTACACTGTACTGTGGGGTGTTATGACCCTGATATTAACTAACTAACTAGTACACTGTACTGTGGGGTGTTATGACACTGATATTAACTAACTAACTAACTAGTACACTGTACTGTGGGGTGTTATGACACTAATATTAACTAACTAACTAGTACACTGTACTGTGGGGTGTTATGACACTAATATTAACTAACTAACTAATACACTGTACTGTGGGGTGTTATGACACTAATATTAACTAACTAGTACACTGTACTGTGGGGTGTTATGACCCTGATATTAACTAACTAACTAGTACACTGTACTGTGGGGTGTTATGACACTGATATTAACTAACTAGTACACTGTACTGTGGGGTGTTATGACCCTGATATTAACTAACTAGTACACTGTACTGTGGGGTGTTATGACCCTGATATTAACTAACTAACTAGTACACTGTACTGTGGGGTGTTATGACCCTGATATTAACTAACTAGTACACTGTACTGTGGGGTGTTATGACCCTGATATTAACTAACTAACTAGTACACTGTACTGTGGGGTGTTATGACACTGATATTAACTAACTAGTACACTGTACTGTGGGGTGTTATGACACTGATATTAACTAACTAACTAGTACACTGTACTGTGGGGTGTTATGACACTAATATTAACTAACTAACTAACTAGTACACTGTACTGTGGGGTGTTATGACACTGATATTAACTAACTAGTACACTGTACTGTGGGGTGTTATGACACTAATATTAACTAACTAACTAGTACACTGTACTGTGGGGTGTTATGACACTGATATTAACTAACTAGTACACTGTACTGTGGGGTGTTATGACACTGATATTAACTAACTAGTACACTGTACTGTGGGGTGTTATGACCCTGATATTAACTAACTAGTACACTGTACTGTGGGGTGTTATGACCCTGATATTAACTAACTAACTAGTACACTGTACTGTGGGGTGTTATGACACTGATATTAACTAACTAGTACACTGTACTGTGGGGTGTTATGACCCTGATATTAACTAACTAGTACACTGTACTGTGGGGTGTTATGACCCTGATATTAACTAACTAACTAGTACACTGTACTGTGGGGTGTTATGACCCTGATATTAACTAACTAGTACACTGTACTGTGGGGTGTTATGACCCTGATATTAACTAACTAACTAGTACACTGTACTGTGGGGTGTTATGACACTGATATTAACTAACTAGTACACTGTACTGTGGGGTGTTATGACACTGATATTAACTAACTAACTAGTACACTGTACTGTGGGGTGTTATGACCCTGATATTAACTAACTAACTAGTACACTGTACTGTGGGGTGTTATGACACTGATATTAACTAACTAACTAGTACACTGTACTGTGGGGTGTTATGACACTGATATTAACTAACTAGTACACTGTACTGTGGGGTGTTATGACACTGATATTAACTAACTAGTACACTGTACTGTGGGGTGTTATGACACTGATATTAACTAACTAACTAATACACTGTACTGTGGGGTGTTATGACACTAATATTAACTAACTAACTAGTACACTGTACTGTGGGGTGTTATGACACTAATATTAACTAACTAACTAGTACACTGTACTGTGGGGTGTTATGACACTAATATTAACTAACTAACTAGTACACTGTACTGTGGGGTGTTATGACACTGATATTAACTAACTAACTAGTACACTGTACTGTGGGGTGTTATGACACTAATATTAACTAACTAACTAGTACACTGTACTGTGGGGTGTTATGACACTAATATTAACTAACTAACTAGTACACTGTACTGTGGGGTGTTATGACACTGATATTAACTAACTAGTACACTGTACTGTGGGGTGTTATGACACTAATATTAACTAACTAACTAGTACACTGTACTGTGGGGTGTTATGACACTGATATTAACTAACTAACTAGTACACTGTACTGTGGGGTGTTATGACACTGATATTAACTAACTAACTAGTACACTGTACTGTGGGGTGTTATGACACTGATATTAACTAACTAGTACACTGTACTGTGGGGTGTTATGACACTGATATTAACTAACTAGTACACTGTACTGTGGGGTGTTATGACACTGATATTAACTAACTAACTAGTACACTGTACTGTGGGGTGTTATGACACTGATATTAACTAACTAGTACACTGTACTGTGGGGTGTTATGACACTAATATTAACTAACTAACTAGTACACTGTACTGTGGGGTGTTATGACACTGATATTAACTAACTAACTAGTACACTGTACTGTGGGGTGTTATGACACTAATATTAACTAACTAACTAATACACTGTACTGTGGGGTGTTATGACACTGATATTAACTAACTAAAACACTGTACTGTGGGGTGTTATGACACTAATATTAACTAACTAACTAGTACACTGTACTGTGGGGTGTTATGACACTAATATTAACTAACTAACTAACTAGTACACTGTACTGTGGGGTGTTATGACACTGATATTAACTAACTAACTAGTACACTGTACTGTGGGGTGTTATGACACTAATATTAACTAACTAACTAGTACACTGTACTGTGGGGTGTTATGACACTGATATTAACTAACTAACTAGTACACTGTACTGTGGGGTGTTATGACACTGATATTAACTAACTAACTAACTAGTACACTGTACTGTGGGGTGTTATGACACTGATATTAACTAACTAACTAGTACACTGTACTGTGGGGTGTTATGACACTAATATTAACTAACTAACTAGTACACTGTACTGTGGGGTGTTATGACACTGATATTAACTAACTAGTACACTGTACTGTGGGGTGTTATGACACTAATATTAACTAACTAACTAGTACACTGTACTGTGGGGTGTTATGACACTGATATTAACTAACTAGTACACTGTACTGTGGGGTGTTATGACACTAATATTAACTAACTAACTAGTACACTGTACTGTGGGGTGTTATGACACTGATATTAACTAACTAGTACACTGTACTGTGGGGTGTTATGACCCTGATATTAACTAACTAGTACACTGTACTGTGGGGTGTTATGACACTAATATTAACTAACTAACTAGTACACTGTACTGTGGGGTGTTATGACACTGATATTAACTAACTAGTACACTGTACTGTGGGGTGTTATGACACTAATATTAACTAACTAACTAGTACACTGTACTGTGGGGTGTTATGACACTGATATTAACTAACTAAAACACTGTACTGTGGGGTGTTATGACACTAATATTAACTAACTAACTAGTACACTGTACTGTGGGGTGTTATGACACTAATATTAACTAACTAACTAGTACACTGTACTGTGGGGTGTTATGACACTGATATTAACTAACTAACTAACTAGTACACTGTACTGTGGGGTGTTATGACACTGATATTAACTAACTAACTAGTACACTGTACTGTGGGGTGTTATGACACTGATATTAACTAACTAACTAACTAGTACACTGTACTGTGGGGTGTTATGACACTGATATTAACTAACTAACTAACTAGTACACTGTACTGTGGGGTGTTATGACACTAATATTAACTAACTAACTAGTACACTGTACTGTGGGGTGTTATGACACTAATATTAACTAACTAACTAGTACACTGTACTGTGGGGTGTTATGACACTGATATTAACTAACTAACTAACTAGTACACTGTACTGTGGGGTGTTATGACACTAATATTAACTAACTAACTAGTACACTGTACTGTGGGGTGTTATGACACTGATATTAACTAACTAACTAACTAGTACACTGTACTGTGGGGTGTTATGACACTGATATTAACTAACTAACTAACTAGTACACTGTACTGTGGGGTGTTATGACACTAATATTAACTAACTAACTAGTACACTGTACTGTGGGGTGTTATGACACTGATATTAACTAACTAGTACACTGTACTGTGGGGTGTTATGACACTAATATTAACTAACTAACTAGTACACTGTACTGTGGGGTGTTATGACACTAATATTAACTAACTAACTAGTACACTGTACTGTGGGGTGTTATGACACTAATATTAACTAACTAACTAGTACACTGTACTGTGGGGTGTTATGACACTGATATTAACTAACTAAAACACTGTACTGTGGGGTGTTATGACACTAATATTAACTAACTAACTAGTACACTGTACTGTGGGGTGTTATGACACTAATATTAACTAACTAACTAGTACACTGTACTGTGGGGTGTTATGACACTGATATTAACTAACTAGTACACTGTACTGTGGGGTGTTATGACCCTGATATTAACTAACTAACTAACTAGTACACTGTACTGTGGGGTGTTATGACACTGATATTAACTAACTAACTAACTAGTACACTGTACTGTGGGGTGTTATGACACTAATATTAACTAACTAACTAACTAGTACACTGTACTGTGGGGTGTTATGACCCTGATATTAACTAACTAACTAACTAGTACACTGTACTGTGGGGTGTTATGACACTAATATTAACTAACTAGTACACTGTACTGTGGGGTGTTATGACACTAATATTAACTAACTAACTAACTAGTACACTGTACTGTGGGGTGTTATGACACTGATATTAACTAACTAACTAGTACACTGTACTGTGGGGTGTTATGACACTAATATTAACTAACTAACTAACTAGTACACTGTACTGTGGGGTGTTATGACACTAATATTAACTAACTAACTAGTACACTGTACTGTGGGGTGTTATGACACTAATATTAACTAACTAACTAGTACACTGTACTGTGGGGTGTTATGACACTAATATTAACTAACTAACTAATACACTGTACTGTGGGGTGTTATGACACTAATATTAACTAACTAACTAATACACTGTACTGTGGGGTTGTGTTTCCTAACTCTCTCTCTCTAGGTGGATGATGAGTTTGCGGTGCAGGACTACCGTCTGCAGTATCGTCGCTCAGTGTCTGGTCAGTACCTAGGTCGAAAATATGAAGGTCGAGTCAAATGATTTCATATCCCATAACTTATTAATTTCTATGTGATTCTATATCATTCATATTTATTCAATATGATAATAATAATATGAATGCGGATGAATTTCTAAACAAAGGGTCCAGCGACGCTGTCTTAGTGTAGTGGCGCTGATCCCGTGAATCTGTTTATTTTCTCAAGTTTGCGCCCGTGAATGTTGTCCTAACCATATAATTAAATATTAGTACTTTATTAATAGTGCTTAATAATATTAATATTATATCATATTATGTGAAATATATTATAAAATGTAATTATATTAATGGTACTTTATAATCGGAATAGTGCTTTATTAATAGTAATTGATCTCTGTGGTCCTGACCTGGGTATCTTCCACTTCAGGTCAGTACGAGGATGCCTACATCGGGCCGGAGCAGGAGTTCCTGGTCCAACACCTGGACCCCCACACTGATCATCTGTTCAGGGTGTGTGCCCGGGGGGAAGGACGCACCGAGTGGAGCCCCTGGAGCGTCCCACAGACAGGATACACCACACTGGCACCCCATGGTAAACACACACACCATACTGGCACCACATGCGTCTCTGGTGCTATTTTAGCGTCTCTGGTGCTATTTTAGCGTCTGGTGCTATTTTAGTGTCTCTGGTGCTATTTTAGTGTCTCTGGTGCTATTTTAGTGTCTCTGGTGCTATTTTAGTGTCTCTGGTGCTATTTTAGTGTCTCTGGTGCTATTTTAGTGTCTGGTGCTATTTTAGCGTCTCTGGTGCTATTTTAGCGTCTCTGGTGCTATTTTACCGTATCTGGTGCTATTTTACCGTCTCTGGTGCTATTTTAGCATCTCAGAGGGTATGTGCGCGCGCAACATGTAGACGTTTGTTGGTCTCGTGTATTGTGAGTAACTGGCTCTGGTCCAGGGTGTCAGTATCCTACCACATAAACAGTCAGGGCACTAGCTCTGGTCCAGGGCGTAATGTTAGCCACTGTTGCTTGTGCAGCTAGCTAGTACACACTACCTAGGCTAGCTAGCTAGTACGCATACACTAGCTAGTACACATACACTAGCTAGTTAGTACACACTAGCAAGTACCTAGCTTGTAATTCTAAATGTAATTTCACCACCCATGTTGTTGGTGGCGGTAATGCACCGTTGTTTCTGGCATCATTCAACATCCTGTCTCATCTCCTATGTCTCAGTGGCGTGAGAAGGTGTCTGCTGGAGCCAGATCTGTTGAATGCAGTCGGCCTCGACTGAAGATGTACTGTTGTCATGGTTTCTGTCTTCTTCTGGGTGTTGTGTGTGTCAGAGTGGTGTCCAGGCAGTGAGGGCTACATCCTCAGCAGTAGAAGAAACATCGCCATGCGGAGTGACTCCTCCCCCTCTAAAGCTGGGGTTCTCTACTCCAACGCTCCAACGTACTTCTGTGGACAGACGCTCACCTTCAAGTCAGTACTCACACACTTTCTTCCTCTCTCTCTCTCTCTCTCTCTCTCTCAATCACAATCTCTAGCGTAATGTTATGCTGTGATTAATGTGTGTGCGTGCTTGTGTAGGATCTCTGCGACGGGCCAGGTGGACAAGCAGGACAGTATCGGGTTGTGTGTGGGGTGTGAGGGAGAGGCAGAGTCTCTCCAGAGAGACCAGGCTGTCTGCATCTCCACCAATGGTACACTCAAAATCACTTTTTCAAATGTTTTTTTTTTTTTTTTGTAAAGCGTACAATTGCAGAGTAGCAGCAGCGTTAAAAGTTAGAAAACTTGACTGAGATTTCTCTCTCCTTCTATCCCTCCCCTCTTCCTCCTCTCCTCTCCCTCCAGGAGCGGTGTTTGTCAACGGTAAAGAGATGACCAACCAGCTGCCTTCCGTCACCCTCGGCTCTGCTGTGACCTTTGATATGGAAGTGGTCAACCTACTTCCTGTTAGCAACAACAACAACCTTAGCGACGGAGGCAACTTCAAGCTGAGGGTTACGATTGGCTCAGGGAACCGGGAAGTGGTGTTTGATTGGCTGCTGGACCAGGGGGTGGACTGCCTGTTCTTTGGCTGTTCCTTAGCCCACCCTGGTTGGAAGGTGCTGGTGTTCTGAGGTTGCTGATTGGATAGCAGCCCTGTCAGTCCTGTCTGCTGGAGTTGGACTGCCAACCTCGTGCTGTTGTCCTGTCCCAAATCAACCCATAGACCGACCCCTTAAACCAGTGGTATTCAAACTTTTTCAGTGGGGACCCTATTTTTATGCAATAATTTATCCTGAACCCACCCCAAAAATAATGACAACCTTAAAATCGGTACATTTAGATTTTTACATCAACAAATAACCCTTCATTCATTACATTTATCTCTTATCAAAATGAAAAGAAGCCTAAATGTACTCAAATTGTATTTTTCTAATTATTTCTCAAACGTTTGTATATCGTTTCATACAATAATCTATACTCTTACTTTTTGTTTAGTGGGGTCGCGACCCCCGACTTTGAATACCACTGCCTTAGACACTTACCCCTAAACACTTACCCTAGCCTCTACCCCCTATGGCAACTTTTCAGTGTTGGGGTCAGTTCCATTTCTAAATGTGAATTCAACTGGCGTTGTTTACAGTAATGTACCCCTCCTTTACCCACTGTGTGACCCATCCGTTCCTTACACCCTGGGAAAGGTTTCAGTTGGCCTTCTGCAGCTACCTACGCTTCCTCCAGGTATGACTTGTAATGGCTGAGAGCTGTCTTCTCTGGTGTCAGAACATCTAAACTCCAGTAGCACACCTTTCTCCTCTTGGCACCTGGATCGACATAATGTATGCAAAGCCCTTTTTTGAAATGGCTGATCAGATATCCTGCCGTACGATACAGACTCACGTACCAGAACTGAACAATAATTCCTCCTTTTCAAGAGACAAATGGCACCCTATTTCCTACATAGTGCCCTATGGGCCCTGGTCTAAAGTAGTGCACTATATAGGGAATAGGGTGCCATTTTCTGTGCCAATTTCAGATGCAGACTCTCTCCAAAAGTCACAAAATGGTGGTGTTGTCTTTTAAAATGTGAGAAGAACAAGGGGTGGTTCAGAGATCTTAGAAGTGATCAGAGAGAGACGTTTTCCTTTCATCAAACGCCTGAGCTGCAAAGCATGCTGGTCTGGTTTACCACAAGACAAACACCACCACGGTGAAACAACTTACTCCAGAGATCTAAACCCTCTTCTACCATCTCTCTCTCTCGGTGTGAGCAGAACTCACGGTGTGTACAAAGTTCTAGATCTGTAAGTGTTCTGAATCAGATTCCATTTCATGCTCTTAAATGTGCTTTTTTTTTTTTTTTACGTTTTACATTTGTTTTTGCTAAGACAATCGTCATAACAGTATTCACAACCATGCAATAATGTAACTTCACTTGTAGACATTGATGTACTTTCATGTGAATTGTTTTGGGGGGGAACTTGTTCTACTTGTGAGATGTGAATTATAGAGGGCCCGTCCTAAGACACCCTATTTCCTGTTTCCTCTAGTGCACTATAGGGAATAGGGTGACATTTGGGGCGCATCCTGTGTGTCTGCAGATATGGAATGGTTGAGGAGGTCTACAGAGAGCTCTCTTCAGCAGACTGACTGTTAAATGTTTTAAAGATGTGACAGTTTCTCAGTAACATGTTAACAGGGACATGTCTGCTCATACATGCTGTAAGACACTGCTTGTAGATAAAAGGTGTATCTGAACACAGTATGTAGCTGTATATAGTTACTGTGGCAGTATTGCAGAAAGTGTTGCTTCAAGTCCAAAATCAGTGAGACTGCCATGGTGCAAGGGTAAGGTGGTGGGGTTGGAAATGGAACCAGGCCACCAGTTAAGGTACTCAACTGTCCGTCTCATCATCCACCACCCTCTTCATGCAAACATCCGTCTCTGATTCCTTTAACTGTGCGTTCGTTCTAAATGGCACCCTATTCCCTATATAGTGCACTACTTTAGAACAGAGTCCATAGGGGCTGGTCAAAAGTAGTGCACCATGTAGGGAATAGGGTTCCATTTGGAACGCAGGCTGTGACTTGTAATCAGGGTTGGGCTCAGTTCCATTTCAATTCAGGAGGTTAACTGAAATTTCCAAATTGAGGAAAAGTGGAATGTGAGTTGATTTCCTAAATGGAATTGACCCCAGTCCTGCTTGTTATAAGGCTTATTATTTTGAGATCTGTGTATACCTCATTGTACCTACCTTCAGTACAGAATGAATGCCCCAGAAAAATTAAATAAATTGCTTAGTCAGTCTATTTTGGGTTATTTTGTCTGAAATATGAAACCATCCAATTGGAGCTACGTGAAGAGATGGATAGACTTTAGGATTCTGGGCCAGCCAGGCTAGCAGACCATTTCTACTAGCCAGGGTCACAATCGGGTCTAGTTTTTAAAATTAACAGTTTTTTAAATTATGAGAAAAAAATATTCAATTTTATTTGGAACGGCAAGCCAGACAAAATTAAAAGGGCATATTTATATAATGAATATGAATTCGGAGGACAGAAATTATTAAATATTAAAGCATTAGACCTATCACTAAAAGCTTCAGTCATACAAAAGTTATACTTTAAATCCGAACTGGTTCTCAAGTAAATTAGTAAAATTGTCTCACCCAATGTTCAAGAAAGGCCTTTTTCCCTTTACTCAGATTACAACCTCTCACTTTCAGTTATTTGAAAAGGAAATAATCTCCCACATATCACTATTTCTAAAACAAGCCATAGAAAGTTGGTTGCAATTTCAATTTAATCCTCCAGAAACGACAGAACAAATAATGCAACAAATATTGTGGTTAAATTCAAATATACTAATTGACAAACTTTTTTTTTGACAGAATGTTTAAAAAAGGTATAATCTTCGTAAATTATATCATCGGTAGGACTGGTGGAGTTATGTCGCACATGCAGCTAACAAAAACATATGGAAATGTCTGCTCTACCCAAAATTACAACCAAATAATTGCAGCCTTACCACAAAAGTGGAAGAGGAAAGTGGAAGGGGGAGAAAGTAAGGAACTTGTCTGTCGGCCTTGCATTAAAGAACATAATTGGTTAAGGAAAACTGTGATAAATAAAAAAGTATATCAGTTTCACTTAAGGACCAAAGGATTGACAGCCGTCCCATATAGATTGCAAAATAGTTGGGAAGAGATCTTTGACGTACCGATCCCATGGCATAGTGTTTATGAACTGACACGCAAAACGACACCGGATTCAAAAATTAGAATCTTTCAATTTAAATTATTATATAAAATTCTTGCTACCAATAGAATGTTATTTATATGGGGGATACAATCTTCCCAGCTCTGCAGATTTTGCAGTGAAGAGACAGAATCATTAGATCATTTGTTTTGGTTCTGTCCATTTGTAGCTTGTTTTTGGACACAGGTCCAGGAATGGCTAAAGGATTGCAATATTTACCTGGAGCTAACCTTGCAGATAGCATTACTGGGTGATCTGAAAACTCATAGTCAATCAATAATATAATACTTTTAGCAAAAAATTTTATTTTTAATTCACAATCTGTAGAAGTAATGAGAATAGAAAGGTTCAGAACTTTTGTAAAACATCACAGTACAGTTGAAACATATATGGCAAATAGAAATCCAATATGGATGGTGTTAAGAGATAGATGGGAGGTATTGAATAGAGTTGAAGGATGGGACTAATAACAAATAATAACAAGATAACTAATAATGTAAGCATACTGTGTCCATAATAAGTATATAGGTTGTATGTTGGGAGCTTTTGGGAAAGAGCACAGTTAGAAAGATATGGCATATAGAAGCAAACCGGATGGACATCATGAAAATGATCGGAGAGGTTGAGAGTAGAAGAAGTTCAGGAGCAAAAAAATAAAATATATAATAGAATTATTGTAAAATTAACTCTGTCCATAAGGTGTAGATAGTAAGTATAGACCGGAAGTAGAGGCCTGGGCATTGTTGTTCACTAAATTACTCCAAGTAGGGAAAGGATGGCGGGGTTGAAAAGTAATAAAGGGGAGTATATATATAAAAAACATGGGGGATTGGAAGTGATGCAGACAATTACATTGATTGTATCTTCTATCAATCTGCAATTTCTATCAATCTGCAATATTAAGCTGATCTACCAAAAAATAAAAAAAACAACAAATCGGGTCTAAAATTTGCCGGCCCGTGCGATGTTTGAAAATACAACATTTGGCTGGCCTGAAGGGGTTGTTTGGCACATTTCTACTGGCCCAGTCTGAAAAGTACTATCCTCGGACTAGCTAAAAAGGTGTATCCCCTATCGTAATATGAGATATAGTTAGTAACATGACGAGAACCGTATCCATGAGATAGTTACAGGAACAGGACCAGTAGTGTTAGAACCGTATCCATGAGATAGTTACAGGAACAGGACCAGTAGTGTTAGAACCGTATCCATGAGATAGTTACAGGAACATGACCAGTAGTGTTAGAACCGTATCCATGAGATAGTTACAGGAACATGACCAGTAGTGTTAGAACCGTATCCATTCAATTAAAACCACATGAGACGTTAGTAATAGTACAAAGCATCTTTATTATTTTTAAATAGAAAAAACATTTGACTCCTTTATTACTAAATTCCCAACGTCGAGCTGGTTTTAGGATGTTGGTGTACAAAGTCCTGTTTTTCTTTTGCATTTTTTAAAAATCACATTTTCTTATCTGGTCTTTTTTCTGAAGTGATGAGTGCGTACACACAAACCTGGGTCATGTTCATTAAGGCCATCTGTAGCAAAACATTTAGCAACTGAAGACAAGTGTTTCTTATTGGAATCGTACAGATCGTACCTCCTACACCCCCGTTTTGTGCCAACTGAACATGACCCCAGCCGACATACTACACACACAGCTACAGAAAGTAGGAACAGCTTCCTTTGTTTGGGGTCCTGATCGATTGCAATGAGTTCACACCAGAAAAGATCCACCCCATCACGGGAGAAGCAAAGTTTGCATCTGAAATGACACCCTACTTCCTATATAGTGCACCACTTCTGACCAGGGCCCATACCAGTGGAGGCTGCTGAGGGGAGGACGGCTCATAATGGCTGGAACG
Source organism: Coregonus lavaretus (assembly GCF_964263955.1). Classification (NCBI taxonomy): domain Eukaryota; kingdom Metazoa; phylum Chordata; class Actinopteri; order Salmoniformes; family Salmonidae; genus Coregonus; species Coregonus lavaretus. Next base: position 33,026 of record NW_028157336.1, read on the forward strand.
GAGTGAATGGCATCAAAACACATGGAAACCATGGAAACCATGTGTTTGATGCCATTACCACGAGCCTGTCCTCCCCAATTAAGGTGCCACCAGCCTCCTGTGATCCTTACTACTTTTGACCAGGACCCTATGGTGCGCTGTATAGAAAATAAAGATGCCATTTGTGACAGTTTCACAGCTGAGGAAAAGAGTGGGAAACCTGCAGCAAATCCAACTCCCTTTGGTCAGGAAACTCAACAAAAACATTTAACTCCCAACTTTAACATCATAGTGCTGATATTTTACTATAGTTTATGTTTAGCAAGTCAACACTGACCTTGCCAAATTAGTCCAACATAGTAAGAATGCTTCCCAAATGGCATTCTATTCCCTAAGTAGTGCACTACCCTATGGGACATGGTCAAAAATAGTGCACTATATAGGGAATAAGGTGCCATCTGGGACACTGCACGGTTTTTGGGATAGCTTGATGATGAATGAGGTCATACAGTGTAACTGAACCTTGGACCTAATGACCTCAAAGGTTACAGATGACCTGTGATCAGTGCTTGCTGAGAGCCTGAATAATCTATCTAGTAGCATCACTGGACCTGGACTGACAGTGGTAACCAGACCTGCTTTCAAATTACTATTTAAAATACTTTTTTCTGTGCTTCATTGAGCTTGCCTGGCATAATGGACCAATATAATAGTCCCAAAAATATAACCCCCTCCCATCTAGCACTCCAGGCAGGCTAGAGCAAACGTTCATCGCCTCCAAGTAGTACTTGAACAGAGGTCTGATAGCAGTACACATTTAGTTTAGGATTGTGGGTAAAGTGATCTTTCTACCCTGAGCCCATAGACACCTTATAGTCCAAGAACACTGTTTCCAAGAGCTGGACTTCAGATCAGACCAGCGTTCCATCGTCAAGTTCAGCCTCAAAATGGCCACCATAACAATAAACATCAACAATAAAACATTCCAGTTCAGAATGCATCATCATACAATCAACCATTCCCCTCATAAAAAAACAATACATTAAGGTTGTATTCATTAGGGCACACTGTAGCAAAACGTTTTGCAACGGAAAACGAAAACAAGCGTTTATATTGGACAAGTTCAGGTAGTCCCATCCCAGTTTCGTTCCTAGTGAATACAACCCAAGGCTTTTCGGTTTGTCTCTATACTGAAACACATACACACACACACACATACATACATACATACACTGCTCAAAAAAATAAAGGGAACACTTAAACAACACAATGTAACTCCAACTCAATCACACTTCTGTGAAATCAAACTGTCCACTTAGGAAGCAACACTGATTGACAATAAATTTCACATGCTGTTGTGCAAATGGAATAGACAACAGGTGGAAATTATAGGCAATTAGCAAGACACCCCCAATAAAGGACTGGTTCTGCAGGTGGTGACCACAGACCACTTCTCAGTTCCTATGCTTCCTGGCTGATGTTTTGGTCACTTTTGAATGCTGGCGGTGCTTTCACTCTAGTGGTAGCATGAGACGGAGTCTACAACCCACACAAGTGGCTCAGGTAGTGCAGCTCATCCAGGATGGCACATCAATGCGAGCTGTGTCAAGAAGGTTTGCTGTGTCTGTCAGCGTAGTGTCCAGAGCATGGAGGCGCTACCAGGAGACAGGCCAGTACATCAGGAGACGTGTAGGAGGGCAACAACCCAGCAGCAGGACCGCTACCTCCGCCTTTGTGCAAGGAGGAGCAGGAGGAGCACTGCCAGAGCCCTGCAAAATGACCTCCAGCAGGCCACAAATGTGCATGTGTCTGCTCAAACGGTCAGAAACAGACTCCATGAGGGTGGTATGAGGGCCCGACGTCCACAGGTGGGGGTTGTGCTTACAGCCCAACACCGTGCAGGACGTTTGGCATTTGCCAGAGAACACCAAGATTGGCAAATTCGCCACTGGCGCCCTGTGCTCTTCACAGATGAAAGCAGGTTCACACTGAGCACATGTGACAGACATGACAGAGTCTGGAGACGCCGTGGAGAACGTTCTGCTGCCTGCAACATCCTCCAGCATGACCGGTTTGGCGGTGGGTCAGTCATGGTGTGGGGTGGCATTTCTTTGGGGGGGCCGCACAGCCCTCCATGTGCTCGCCAGAGGTAGCCTGACTGCCATTAGGTACCGAGATGAGATCCTCAGACCCCTTGTGAGACCATATGCTGGTGCGGTTGGCCCTGGGTTCCTCCTAATGCAAGACAATGCTAGACCTCATGTGGCTGGAGTGTGTCAGCAGTTCCTGCAAGAGGAAGGCATTGATGCTATGGACTGGCCCGCCCGTTCCCCAGACCTGAATCCAATTGAGCACATCTGGGACATCATGTCTCGCTCCATCCACCAACGCCACGTTGCACCACAGACTGTCCAGGAGTTGGCGGATGCTTTAGTCCAGGTCTGGGAGGAGATCCCTCAGGAGACCATCCGCCACCTCATCAGGAGCATGCCCAGGCGTTGTAGGGAGGTCATACAGGCACGTGGAGGCCACACACACTACTGAGCCTCATTTTGACTTGTTTTAAGGACATTACATCAAAGTTGGATCAGCCTGTAGTGTGGTTTTCCACTTTAATTTTGAGGGTGACTCCAAATCCAGACCTCCATGGGTTGATACATTTGATTTCCATTGATAATTTTTGTGTGATTTTGTTGTCAGCACATTCAACTATGTAAAGAAAAAAGTATTTAATAAGATTATATCATTCATTCAGATCTAGGATGTGTTGTTTAAGTGTTCCCTTTATTTTTTTGAGCAGTGTATCTATATATACACACACACACATACATACATATATATACATATACATATACATATATATATATATATATATATATATATATATATATATATATATATACATATACATATATATATACATATACATATACATATACATATATATATATATATATATATATATATATATATATATATATATATATATATATATATATACACACACATACATATGTATGTGTGTATATATATGTATGTGTGTGTGTGTATATATGTAAAACGAGTACGTCCCAAAGCGAGTCGGTCTCAAATGGCACCCTATTCCCTATATAGTGCACAGACACCATAGTCCGTCTCAAACAGGCACCTGAGACAAGACATTTACATTTTAGTCATTCAGCAGACGCTCTTATCCAGAGCGACTTACAGGAGCAATTAGGTTTAAGTGCCTTGCTCAAGGGCACATCGACAGATTTTTCACCTAGTTGGCTCGGGGATTAGAACAAGCGACCTTTCGGTTACTGGCACAACGCTCTTAACCACTAAGCTACCTGCCGCCCCAGACGGGTGTTAAAGTAGGTTGGACCAGTGAGGATGGACACAGTACAGAGTCTGATTGTACGTCCCAAATGCCACCCTATTCCATATATCAGTGGTTCCCAAACTGTGGGGGGGAGGGGGGAGGGGGGGCACGGGGTTCCCCACACACAAAAAAAAAAGTGTATATATATATATATATATATAAGGAACTCAGTCCAGCTTTAAAACTTACTCCTGAAAGTTGTAATAGTGGAACACAAGGTGCAATGTCTAAATTGGGTATTGCATCATCAGTTCCTCTTGTCCTGTCAGTCATTGCATTCCTTAGAGAGCTTTTTATAACTTGTCAGGAATGTCCAGATCAACTAGGCCATGTCAGCTAACGTTTTTTTTTTTTTGCCCTTAGATACTCATTTTCTTGGTCACTCAAATATCACATGAATACACATTAGACATGGCAAAACGTATAGAATTGCAGGAAATAAGCTTTAAACCTGCAGAATGTTCTCTCTGCCAATAAGAGGGGTATGAACAGTGCTTGTGGATGTTCCCCAGTGCTGGAAGGGGGGCCTGAAATGGATGTTCCCCAGTGCTGGAAGGGGGGCCTGAAATGGATGTTCCCCAGTGCTGGAAGGGGGGCCTGAAATGGATGTTCCCCAGTGCTGGAAGGGGGGCCTGAAATGGATGTTCCCCAGTGCTGGAAGGGGGGCCTGAGTGAAACAGCTTGGGGACCTCTGATCTATTTAGGGCCCTGGACAAAAATAGTAAGTAAGCTTTGTAACAGCCAGAACGGCAGCTTGATGTACAAGTACACCTCCTGGACAGAATGCTAGCCTGGTGAAAAGTCGTGCACTACTATAAAGGGAATAAGGTGCTATTTGGGACCCAGGCTAAGTTACTCAGAACTCATGGTCATTGTAACGTTACTCTAATGACATCATGGGAGACTGAAGAACCAGACATGGGAAAACACTAGATGTATGTATGCCTGCTATAACCAGTGGGACAATGAGTGTGTGTGTGTGTATTTATGTGTGTGTCCAAATGGGCTTAAATGATTCTGGCCCACCACCTCTATACAGTACACCCAGTGCCTGTTTGGAATGATGTCATCATGAGTCTCTTATTCCCTCCAATCACTACCAACACCACACCCTCTTTCACCCTCCACCCAGCCAATCACCATCGCCGGGCGCCATTTTAGATTCTTATCACTCTTCCAGGAGAGGGGCGGAGGGAACCTCAGAACTTATGCCTCTTGCTCGGCCTGGACGTTTCCACAGCAACAGAACTACCAGCTTCTTCATCATCATCGCCGATGCCGTTTCCATTGGTGCGGCCATTACCATGGTTACTCTTACCATACGTGTTGTGGTCATTACATGTGTCATAGTCGGGTTCCAGCTCAGGCTGAGACTCCAGCGCCGTCACCCTCTCCTCTCCTCCATCTCCCGCTCCTGCTCCTCCATCCCCCTCTCCTCCCTCCTGCCGCTGGGTCTGCTGGATGTGTCGGAGGCGTGTCATGGCCTGGTTGATGGTTGTCGTGGTAACCAGTTTAAAGTCGTGCATGCTGACCAGGTGTAACAGGAAGTTCCTACAGAGGTTCTTCCTGGCGATGTACGCACCGCAAACTTCCACAAACGCCAGACACGCTCCGTTCATCTGGTTATCTGCTATGTAGCTGAGGGGCAGAGAGAGGAGGAGGGTTAGATTGGGGGTTAGAGTGAGGGGTTAGAGTAGAGAAGAGGAGGGTTAGAGTAGGGGGTTAGAGTGAGGGGTTAGAGTAGAGAAGAGGAGGGTTAGAGTAGGGGGATAGAGTAGAGAGGAGGAGGGTTAGAGTAGGGGGTTAGAGTAGAGAGGAGGAGGGTTAGATTGGGGGTTAGAGGAAGAGGGTTAGAGTAGAGAGGAGTAGGGGGTTAGAGTGAGGGGTTAGAGTAGAGGAGGGTTAGAGTAGGGGGTTAGAGTGGGGGGTTAGAGTAAGGGGTTAGAGTAGAGGAGGAGGGTTAGAGTAGGGGGTTAGAGTAGAGAGGAGGAGGGTTAGAGTAGGGGGTTAGAGTAGAGAGGAGGAGAGTTAGAGTAAGGGGTTAGAGTAGAGAGGAGGAGGGTTAGAGTAGGGGGTTAGAGTAAGGGGTTAGAGTAGAGGAGGAGGGTTAGAGTAGGGGGTTAGAGTAGAGAGGAGGAGGGTTAGAGTAGGGGGTTAGAGTAGAGAGGAGGAGGGTTAGAGTGGGGGGGTAGGGAGGTTAGAGTGGAGATGTCAAACGTTCAGCCTGCTCCAGACACAATGGAGGCTCTAATCTAGAGCGCCTGGTTAATATGAGGTTACATTGTGTTAATTTGGAGGTCACATTGTGTTAATATGGACATTGTGTTAATATGGAGGTCACATTGTGTTAATATGGACATTGTGTTAATATGGAGGTCACATTGTGTTAATATGGAGGTCACATTGTGTTAATATGGAGGTCACATTGTGTTGTTTGTATGTGGAGGGAGCTGGGTAAGCTTGGCTTTACACATAGCTTGGGCTTTGTCGAGTAAGATTGTAGTTAGGTATTGTAGGTAGTTATTGTGGGTTGTTGTATGTAATTATTGTAGGTTAGTATTGTATTCGGCTGTGCCCAGCGTAGCCCAGCGTAGCACGAAGCTAGCTAGCTAACCCACCACCGGGACTAGCTGGCGAGTAGCTATTAGCAACGGTATAGTTATTTCACGCCTGAGAGTGCCTGTAATTACGCCAGCTGGCTGCCTACAATAATTACATACAATAATTGCCTACCATTCAGCTGTTTCCTAACCTCATTGTCTGAACCGTTAACGTTAGGTAGCAAGTGGCTACTGTGCTTGAAATATTAGCTAGCTTGTTGCTACCTGGATAGCTACTAGTAAACAATAGCTGGAACGACCGTGCGAACAGACGCGAACTGGCTGAGTCAATTCAGTGGCTAGCTTTGCACTTGGCTAGCTAACAGTAGCTGCTAGGGGTAAGTCATAACCTACATTTGTGTTTTGTTTTTTACATATTGATAGCCCGAGTCGTTCAGGGAATTTGGGACATGGGTGACTAGTTAACGTTAGTTTGGCTCTCTCTGTGTGTTCGTGCCGTGAAAGGAGGGGTTCTTCTTTGTTTGAAAGCAATGGCTAGCTAGTTTGCTAACTATTCTAGCTAACTAACTGGCTGAATAAGTTGACGACGGACTCGCTCAAGCTGTCGGGACTAACCCACAACGTTAGACACGGACACGAACGATCTGCTTGCGTGTTGATACACTGGTGGTTTGTTGTGGCAGAGTATTGGCGCTAAACCGTGTTGCTGGAGTCCGGCATGCTAGCTGGCTGTGGCGTCATATGACTTGATGCCCGGACGATTTTCACGGAATAATACTGCACCTAGTTAGCTAGCTGAATAAACTGAGTTAGTCTATTCCTAGAAACATTGAACCGCTGTAGTTTACAACAATTATAGTTTCTGAGGTGGAAGTTGGGAGAGTTATATTTGAGAGTTGTGCTGGGGGGGGGGCCCTGCTCTCTCCTTTCCCAGATGTTTAGTTCATTTTGATCTCCTCTGCATTATTGTAGCCATTTGCTGCAGCCTGTCAACTATGCCTCTGCCTATCCCTGTTCGCTCCTCTCCGCACAGGCTACACAAACGCCTCACACCGCGTGGCTGCTGCCTCTCTAACCTGGTGGTCCCTGCACGCACCACCCACCTGGAGTTCCAGGTCTCAGGCAGCCTCTGGAACTGCCGTTCTGCTGCCAACAAGGCAGACTTCATCCCAGCCTATGCTACCCTCCAGTCCCTCGACTCTTGGCGCTGACGGAAACATGGATTACCACTGAAAACACTGCTACTCCTACTGCTCTCTCCTCGTCTGACCATGTGTTCTCGCATACCCCGAGAGCATCTGGTCAGCGTGGTGGTGGCACAGGAATCCTCATCTCTCCCAAGTGGACATTCTCAATTTTACCCCTAACCCATCTGTCTATCTCCTCATTTGAATTCCATGCTGTCACAGTCACTAGCCCATTTAAGCTTAATATCCTTGTCATCTATCGCCCTCCAGGTTCCCTTGGAGAGTTCATCAATGAGCTTGACGCCTTGATAAGTTCCTTTCCTGAGGATGGCTCACCCCTCACAGTTCTGGGGGATTTCAACCTCCCTACGTCTACATTTGACTCATTTCTCTCTGCCTCCTTCTTTCCACTCCTCTCCTCTTTTGACCTCACCCTCTCACCGCCCCCCCCTACTCACAAGGCAGGCAATACGCTTGACCTCATCTTCACTAGATGCTGTTCTTCTACTAATCTCACTGCAACTCCCCTCCATGTCTCCGACCACTACTTTGTATCCTTTTCTCTCTCGCTCTCCTCCAACACTACTCACTCTGCCCCTACACAGATGGTAATGCGCCGTCGCAACCTTCGCTCTCTCTCTCCCGCTACTCTCTCCTCTTCCATCCTATCATCTCTTCCCTCTGCTCAATCCTTCTCCCTCCAATCTCCTGATTCTGCCTCCTCAACCCTCCTCTCCTCCCTTTCTGCATCCTTTGACTCTCTATGTCCCCTATCCTCCCGGCCGGCTCGGTCCTCCCCTCCAGCTCCGTGGCTTGATGACTCATTGCGAGCTCACAGAACAGAGCTCCGGGCAGCTGAGCGGAAATGGAGGAAAACTAGACTCCCTGCGGACCTGGCATCTTTTCACTCCCTCCTCTCTACATTTTCTTCATCTGTTTCTGCTGCTAAGGCCACTTTCTACCACGCTAAATTCCAAGCATCTGCCTCTAACCCTAGGAAGCTCTTTGCCACATTCTTCTCCCTGCTATACACCAAGTCACTTGGCTCTGTCATATCCTCACATGGCCTCTCCTATCATTGCTACGCTGACGACACACAACTAATCTTCTCCTTTCCCCCTTCTGATAACCAGGTGGTGAATCGCATCTCTGCATGTCTGGCAGACATATCAGTGTGGATGACGGATCACCACCTCAAGCTGAACCTTGGCAAGACGGAGCTGCTCTTCCTTCCCTGGGAAGGACTGCCTGTTCCATGATCTCGCCATCACGGTTGACAACTCCGTTGTGTCCTCCTCCCAGAGTGCGAAGAGCCTTGGCGTGACCCCGGACAACACCCTGTCGTTCTCCGCTAACATCAAGGCGGTGACCCGATCCTGTAGGTTCATGCTCTACAACATTTGGAGAGTACGACCCTGCCTTACACAGGAAGCGGCACAGGTCCTAATCCAGGCACTTGTCATCTCCCGTCTGGATTACTGCAACTCGCTGTTGGCTGGGCTCCCTGCCTGTGCCATTAAACCCCTACAACTCATCCAGAATGCCGCAGCCCGTCTGGTGTTCAACCTTCCCAAGTTCTCTCACGTCACCCCCCTCCTCCGCACACTCCACTGGCTTCCAGTTGAAGCTCGCATCTGTTACAAGACCATGGTGCTTGCCTATGGAGCTGTGAGGGGAACGGCACCTCCGTACCTTCAGGCTCTGATCAGTCCCTACACCCAAACGAGGGCATTGCGTTCATCCACCTCTGGCCTGCTGGCTCCCCTTCCTCTGCGGAAGCATAGTTCCCGCTCAGCCCAGTCAAAACTGTTCGCTGCTCTGGCACCCCAATGGTGGAACAAGCTCCCTCACGACGCCAGGACAGCGGAGTCACTCACCACCTTCCGGAGACATTTGAAACCCCACCTCTTTAAGGAATACCTGGGATAGGATAAAGTAATCCTTCTACCCCTCCCTTACCCCAACCCCCCCCCCCCCCCCCCAAAAAAAAATAATAAAATAAACATTGTAAAGTGGTTATCCCACTGGCTATAAGGTGAATGCACCAATTTGTAAGTCGCTCTGGATAAGAGCGTCTGCTAAATGACGTAAATGTAATGTAAATGTAAATGTTAATATGGAGGTCACATTGAGTTAATATGGAGGTCACATTGTGTTAATATGGAGGTCGCATTGTGTTAATATGGAGGTCACATTGTGTTTAACCTCCATATTAAGGTTTTACTGCTAACCTACAAAGCATTACATGGGCTTGCTCCTACCTATCTCTCTGATTTGGTCCTGTTATACATACCTACATGTACGCTACGGTCACAAGATACAGGCCTCCTTATTGTCTCTAGAATTTCTAAGCAAACAGCTGGAGGCAGGGCTTTCTCCTATAGAGCTACATTTGTATGGAATGGTCTGCCGATCCATGTGAGAGACGCAGACTCGGTCTCGACCTTTAAGTCTTTACTGAAGACTCATCTCTTCAGTAGGTCCTATGATTGAGTGTAGTCTGGCCCAGGGGTGTGAAGGTGAACGGCAAGGAACTGGAGCGACGAACCGCCCTTGCTGTCTCTGCCTGGCCGGCTCCCCTCTCTCCACTAGGATTCTCTGCCTCTGACCCTATTACATGGGCTGAGTCACTGGCTTACTAGTGCTCTTCCATGCCGTCCCTAGGAGGGGTGCGTCACTTGAGTGGGTTGAGTCACAGACGTGATCTTCCTGTCCGGTTTTGCGCCCCCTCAGGGTGTGCGGTGGAGGAGATCTTTGTGGACTATACTCAGCCTCGTCTCAGGGTAGTAGGTTGGTGGTCTGTTGATATCCCTCTAGTGGTGTGGGGGGCTGTGCTTTGGCAAAGTGGGTGGGGTTATAGCCTGCCTGGTTGGCCCTGTCCGGGGGTATCGTCGGACGGGGCCACAGTGTCCCCCGACCCCCTGTCTCAGCCTCCAGTATCTATGCTGCAATAGTCTATGTGCCGGGGGGCTAGGGTCAGTCTGATATATCTGGTGTTATTCTCCTGTCTTATCTGGTGTCCTGTGTGAATTTAAGTATGCTCCCTCTAATTCTCTCTCTCCTCCCGGAGGACCTGAGCCCTAGGACCATGCCTCAGGACTACCTGGCCTGATGACTCCTGGCTGTCCCCAGTCCACCTGGTCGTGCTGCTGCTCCAGATTCCACTCTTCTGCCTGCGGCTATGGAACCCTGACCTGTCCTTGTCCCGGACCTGCTGTTTTCGACTCTCTCTCGCTCTCCCTCTCTCTCTACCGCACCTGCTGTCTCGACCTCTGAATGCTCGGCTATGAAAAGCCAACTGATATTTACTCCTGATGTACTGACCTGTTGCAACCTCTACAACCACTGTGATTATTATTTGACCCTGCTGGTCATCTATGAACGTTTGATCATCTTGAAGAACAAATCTGGCCTTAATGGCCATGTACTTTTATAATCTCCACCCGGCACAGCCAGAAGGGGACTGGTCACCCCTCACAGCCTGGTTCCTTTCTAGGTTTCTTCCTAGGTTCCTGCCTTTCTAGGGAGTTTTTCCTAGCCACCGTGCTTCTACATCTGCATTGCTTGCTGTTTGGGGTTTTAGGCTGGGTTTCTGTATAGCACTTTGTGACATCTGCTGATGTAAAAAGGGCTTTATAAATACATTTGATTGATTGATTGTTTGAGAGCATCTTTTAACTCTCTAAATGGTTAAATGAGTGAGAAATAGATGTCATTAACCAGGTTTCCATCCAACAATCATATGGAAGTAAACTTGGAGTCATGCGACGATATGGTGTGGTCCTCCCACTACCACTCACAGTTGTTTAGGCTACAGGTGAAATAAGTTATGAACTTCACAGGGTGGTGAAAGTGCACGGTGATGAGCTCCTTTCCAATAAATATTGAGTCTCTTATTCTGGTGACATGATGATCGATGCTTGGCTGCCGTTTGACAAATAAAAATAAATCTAGCCTGTGTCCATAATAATCTCATCATGTAGGCTATTCCCACACTGTATCTGCCAGCTGTTGGCTAGAGCGCACGGGCCAAGACCAGAGGGCACATTCACTATATAAACGCAAGATCTTTGCTGACAAAACCACCAGTAGAGTTGAAAATGCGATGGAAATCCATTTAAATTGTATTTTTTTAATTCAGTACATGGGAATTTAACTGCAAAAGTTATTTTCATGTGCACTATGTCATCACACAGCCTTTCATCCACAACACGTCAATTCGATGGAAACATCTCTGGTGGGAAAGTGTGTTTATATGCAGATTTTAGAATATTTGCATTAAAATCTGTCGCCAATTGGATGGAAACCTAGCTACGGACAGTCACTTAACTAGCCCATTTCAGCTAACATTTTGATTGGATGGAAACCTAGCTAGAGTTGCTACCTATACTACTATCTTAAAATGACAGAGGATGCCAGAAGGGAGGCGGAGCTTGGAAGCTGAACAGCAGCATATCAGAGTTCAAGAGAATGACACTGACACCCAGCAACGTCTTATGAAGCTTTAGAGAATGACACTGACACACAGCAACGTCTTATGAAGCTTTAGAGAATGACACTGACACCCAGCAACGTCTTATGAAGCTTTAGATAATGACACTGACACACAGCAACGTCTTATGAAGCTTTAGAGAATGACACTGACACCCAGCAACGTCTTATGAAGCTTTAGAGAATGACACTGACACACAGCAACGTCTTATGAAGCTTTAGAGAATGACACTGACACCCAGCAACGTCTTATGAAGCTTTAGAGAATGACACTGACACCCAGCAACGTCTTATGAAGCTTTAGAGAATGACACTGACACACAGGACAGTCTTATGAAGCTTTAGAGAATCACAGCAACATCTTATGAAGCTTTAGAGAATGACACTGACACACAACACTGTCTTATGAAGCTTTAAACAAAGGCTTTATGATGAGGCCAGGGCTTTAATGGGAGATATGAATCCATACTTCATAACATGGAGGTAGGTGTGCGTGTGTGGTACGTACCCATACTTCATAACATGGAGGTTCCATAGTTTCATCACCTCCTTCTCTCCATCATTCACGTCTGTAAACTCCTGTATTTGCTGTAGACAGAACAACAGTCAGAGTGGATCCAGAGTCAAATTGGAGACTCCAAACCCAATGTGGCTCTGTACTCTAATCCCTACAGTCTGTAATGGGTGCAGAGTCGACCTGGGTTTGGGCCTAATGTGTGAATCTTAGTGTAATGCAACACCACACACACAATCTGAATAAACAGAACTGTACAAAAGGGTAAGTGCAGGAACAGTGTGTGTCACCCCCTCACCATGATAGTCCTCTCACCTCTCACTGTGTGTGGTAGCTACCTGCTCAGTGTGTGACTCTCACCATGATGGTCCTCTCTCGGAGCCAGAAGGGGTCTGTCTCATCCTCACTGTCGTGCTCTACCTCCTGGGGTGTTTTGGGGGTACAGCTGTCTGACCGGAAGTAGAGGCGGTTGTGACCAGTGATGATTCTCTGCTGGTCTCCCTCTCCTCCATCGACCTCCAGGAACTCACACAGACTGGGGGGGAGAAGACGCTTAGGTCTGGGGGAGGAGAGAGAGAGGGAGGGAGGGGTTAGTAAGTGAGTAGGTCAATTGTACCTGCATACACGGTTGTACATACATACATGCTTTAGCCTACAGGAAGAGAGGAGAGGGGTAGAGAGAATTAGAGAGGTAAAGATCCTACAGGAAGAGAGGAGAGGGGTAGAGGGGGAGAGAGAGAGAGAGAGAGAGAGAGAGAGAGGTAAAGATCCTACAGGAAGAGAGGAGAGGGGTAGAGGGAGAGAGAGAGAGAGAGAGAGAGAGGTAAAGATCCTACAGGAAGAGAGGAGAGGGGTAGAGGGAGAGAGAGAGAGAGGTAAAGATCCTACAGGAAGAGAGGAGAGGGGTAGAGGGAGAGAGAGAGAGAGGTAAAGATCCTACAGGAAGAGAGGAGAGGGGTAGAGGGAGGGAGAGAGAGAGAGAGAGAGGTAAATATCCTACAGGAAGAGAGGAGAGGGGTAGAGGGAAAGAGAGAGAGGTAAAGATCCTACAGGAAGAGAGGACAGGGGTAGAGGGAAAGAGAGAGAGGTAAAGATCCTACAGGAAGAGATGAGAGGGGTAGAGGGGGAGAGAGGTAAAGATCTTACAGGAAGAGATGAGAGGGGTAGAGGGGGAGAGAGGTAAAGATCTTACAGGAAGAGAGGAGAGGGGTAGAGGGAAAGAGAGAGAGGTAAAGATCCTACAGGAAGAGAGGAGAGGCGTAGAGAGAGAGAGAGAGGTAAAGACGGATGTTCAAAGCAGCTCCTATTTCTCAATGCCAGAAACACATATAATAGTAACTTAGAGCACCTCAAGAAAACATTCCCAAATTACAAACTCTTAAATAAATTGTTATAATATTATGTTGTTCTAAAAGTTGGGTTTGAGGTTCTCTCCAAATCAGCTCTAACTTTGGAAAAAAAACACCCTGTGGTCATCGTCACACGGTGAATGAAAAGAAAAGTGAGACGAATTGGTCCCTTAACCACACTGCTAACCTTATGCCTAACCTTAAATTAAGACCAAAAAGCACGTTTTTGTTTTCATGAATATTTACGATTGGTTCACTATATATACACACAAAAGTATGTGGACACCCCTTCAAATTAGTGGATTTGGCTATTTCAGTCACAACCGTTGCTGACAGGTGTATAAAATCGAGCACACAGCCATGCAATCTCTATAGACAATCATTGGCAGTAGAATGGCTTACCGTTCCAACAAGTCAGTTGGTCAAATATCTGCCCTGCTAGAGCTGCCCCGGTCAACTGTAAGTGCTGTTATTGTGAAGTGGAAACGTCTAGGAGACAACAGCTCAGCCGCGAAGTGGTAGGCCACACAAGCTCACAGAACGGGACCGCCGAGTGCTGAAGCACGTAAAAATAGTCTGTCCTCGGTTGAAACACTCACTACGAGTTCCAAATTGCCTCTGGAAGCAACGTCAGCACAATAACTGTTTGTCGGGAGCTTCATGAAATGTGGAGGTGTGGAAGAACTTGACTGGCCTGCACAGAACCCTGACCTCAACCCCGACAAACACCTTTGGGATGAATTGGAACGCCGACTGCGAGCCAGGCCTAATTACCCAACATCAGTGCCCGACCTCACTAATGCTCTTGTGGCTGAATGGAGGCAAGTCCCTGCAGCAATGTTTCATAATCTAGTGGAAAGCCTTCCCAGAAGAGTGGAGGCTGTTATAGCAGCAAAGGGGGGGACCAGCTCCATATTAATGCCCATGATTTTGGAATGAGATGTTCGACGAGCAGGTGTCCACATACTTTTGGTCATGTAGTGTAACTAGTGGAAACCGGGCGAATTGAGCGTCTACTAGTCAATCTGTGGGGCACATTTCATCCCTGAGAACTTCCACGGCTATCAACAATGGAAGGAGTGCTTCAGCAAGAAGTTGCTTCTCAAAGTGGATGCTGTCCCTACCAGCAATGTGGCTTCTAAAGCATCTCAAACAGCCAGCAGCACCAGCAGAGACGGAACATTGTCACGGACTTCAGTGAGCGTGGGGGTCAACTATTAGCTAATATACAAAACCAACTACATACATATCTGATACATATCTGCTACCTGGACTTCAAGTTGAATTGGCCTCTTCCACTATAGGGGTGTGTGTTACCTGCAGACGAGGATGTGTCTGTGTGTGTCTGACACAGACGTGTGTGTGTGTACCCAGTTACCTGCAGACGAGGATGTGTCTGTGTGTGTCTGACACAGACGTGTGTGTGTGTGTGTGTGTACCCAGTTACCTGCAGACGAGGATGTGTCTGTGTGTGTCTGACACAGACGTGTGTGTGTGTGTGTACCCAGTTACCTGCAGACGAGGATGTGTCTGTGTGTGTCTGACACAGACGTGTGTGTGTGTGTGTGTGTACCCAGTTACCTGCAGACGAGGATGTGTCTGTGTGTGTCTGACACAGACGTGTGTGTGTGTGTGTGTGTGTACCCAGTTACCTGCAGACGAGGATGTGTGTGACAGGGGTTCTCTTGACGGGTCCGTTCCTGCTGAAGGCGAAGCCGGGCTGACTGTGAATATCCTGAGGATTACCAGCGTACGCCCCGTCATAATGCTCATTAATAGACACGTCTATCCTCACTCCCTTAGGGTGGGGCTGGGGAGGGAGAGAGGGAGGAGAGGAGAGGAGAGAGAGAGAGAGGTAGGAGAGGAGAGAGAGAGAGAGAGAGAGAGAGGGAGGGAGAGGTCATTAAAAAAAATGTAAAGATCACAATGGACCTATATATTTTTTTCATAACTAGCCCTTATTCGGCCTGCAATATGCATGTATATATGCTCCTTACAGTACACACACCCTACCACCCCCCACACACACCTGGCCTCTCTCAACTCCTCGGCTGTTTACACAGGCAGCACAATTACTGGCCTCTCTCAACTCCTCGGCTGTTTACACAGGCAGCACAATTACTGGCCTCTCTCAACTCCTCGGCTGTTTACACAGGCAGCACAATTACTGGCCTCTCTCAACTCCTCGGCTGTTTACACAGGCAGCACAATTACTGGCCTCTCTCAACTCCTCGGCTGTTTACACAGGCAGCACAATTACTGGCCTCTCTCAACTCCTCGGCTGTTTACACAGGCAGCACAATTACTGGCCTCTCTCAACTCCTCGGCTGTTTACACAGGCAGCACAATTACTGGCCTCTCTCAACTCCTCGGCTGTTTACACAGGCAGCACAATTACTGGCCTCTCTCAACTCCTCGGCTGTTTACACAGGCAGCACAATTACTGGCCTCTCTCAACTCCTCGGCTGTTTACACAGGCAGCACAATTACTGGCCTCTCAACTCCTCGGCTGTTTACACAGGCAGCACAATTACTGGCCTCTCTCAACTCCTCGGCTGTTTACACAGGCAGCACAATTACTGGCCTCTCTCAACTCCTCGGCTGTTTACACAGGCAGCACAATTACTGGCCTCTCAACTCCTCGGCTGTTTACACAGGCAGCACAATTACTGGCCTCTCTCAACTCCTCGGCTGTTTACACAGGCAGCACAATTACTGGCCTCTCTCAACTCCTCGGCTGTTTACACAGGCAGCACAATTACTGGCCTCTCTCAACTCCTCGGCTGTTTACACAGGCAGCCCAATTACTGGCCTCTCTCAACTCCTCGGCTGTTTACACAGGCAGCCCAATTACTGGCCTCTCTCAACTCCTAGGCTGTTTACACAGGCAGCCCAATTACTGGCCTCTCTCAACTCCTCGGCTGTTTACACAGGCAGCACAATTACTGGCCTCTCAACTCCTCGGCTGTTTACACAGGCAGCACAATTACTGGCCTCTCAACTCCTCGGCTGTTTACACAGGCAGCCCAATTACTGGCCTCTCTCAACTCCTCGGCTGTTTACACAGGCAGCACAATTACTGGCCTCTCAACTCCTCGGCTGTTTACACAGGCAGCCCAATTACTGGCCTCTCTCAACTCCTCGGCTGTTTACACAGGCAGCACAATTACTGGCCTCTCAACTCCTCGGCTGTTTACACAGGCAGCACAATTACTGGCCTCTCTCAACTCCTCGGCTGTTTACACAGGCAGCACAATTACTGGCCTCTCTCAACTCCTCGGCTGTTTACACAGGCAGCCCAATTACTGGCCTCTCTCAACTCCTCGGCTGTTTACACAGGCAGCCCAATTACTGGCCTCTCTCAACTCCTCGGCTGTTTACACAGGCAGCCCAATTACTGGCCTCTCTCAACTCCTCGGCTGTTTACACAGGCAGCACAATTACTGGCCTCTCTCAACTCCTCGGCTGTTTACACAGGCAGCCCAATTACTGGCCTCTCTCAACTCCTCGGCTGTTTACACAGGCAGCCCAATTACTGGCCTCTCTCAACTCCTAGGCTGTTTACACAGGCAGCCCAATTACTGGCCTCTCTCAACTCCTCGGCTGTTTACACAGGCAGCACAATTACTGGCCTCTCAACTCCTCGGCTGTTTACACAGGCAGCACAATTACTGGCCTCTCAACTCCTCGGCTGTTTACACAGGCAGCCCAATTACTGGCCTCTCAACTCCTCGGCTGTTTACACAGGCAGCACAATTACTGGCCTCTCAACTCCTCGGCTGTTTACACAGGCAGCCCAATTACTGGCCTCTCTCAACTCCTCGGCTGTTTACACAGGCAGCACAATTACTGGCCTCTCAACTCCTCGGCTGTTTACACAGGCAGCACAATTACTGGCCTCTCTCAACTCCTCGGCTGTTTACACAGGCAGCACAATTACTGGCCTCTCTCAACTCCTCGGCTGTTTACACAGGCAGCCCAATTACTGGCCTCTCTCAACTCCTCGGCTGTTTACACAGGCAGCCCAATTACTGGCCTCTCTCAACTCCTCGGCTGTTTACACAGGCAGCCCAATTACTGGCCTCTCTCAACTCCTAGGCTGTTTACACAGGCAGCCCAATTACTGGCCTCTCTCAACTCCTCGGCTGTTTACACAGGCAGCACAATTACTGGCCTCTCAACTCCTCGGCTGTTTACACAGGCAGCACAATTACTGGCCTCTCAACTCCTCGGCTGTTTACACAGGCAGCACAATTATTGGCCTCTCAACTCCTCGGCTGTTTACACAGGCAGCCCAATTACTGGCCTCTCTCAACTCCTCGGCTGTTTACACAGGCAGCACAATTACTGGCCTCTCAACTCCTCGGCTGTTTACACAGGCAGCACAATTACTGGCCTCTCAACTCCTCGGCTGTTTACACAGGCAGCACAATTATTGGCCTCTCAACTCCTCGGCTGTTTACACAGGCAGCACAATTACTGGCCTCTCAACTCCTCGGCTGTTTACACAGGCAGCACAATTATTGGCCTCTCAACTCCTCGGCTGTTTACACAGGCAGCACAATTATTGGCCTCTCTCAACTCCTAGGCTGTTTACACAGGCAGCACAATTATTGGCCTCTCTCAACTCCTAGGCTGTTTACACAGGCAGCACAATTATTGGCAAAATATCACAATTGGGCTGCCTGTCTAAATGCAGTCATAGTTGAAGATGAATCTGCTGTGGGCCAATTTGAGGTGTTTGAGGAAACTAGTCTTCTACAGTTCAGAGTGCACCAGAAACACACACACACACACACACACACAGTCTCTCTCTCACCATGTAGTTGAAGATGAATCTGCTGTGGGCCAGTTTGAGGTGTTTGATGAGACTGTAGAGTTTTCTACAGTTCAGAGTGCACCAGGGACAGTGGAGGTCATCCCTTGCCTCGGTCTGCTGCTGTGTGTTGTGGTTATACAGGAACTAGAGAGAGCGAGTACGTAATCCCACAGAAAAGGGTAGGAGTCAGTAGAAACTAAGAAATTCCCCGTCATAGACAGCCAAGTCTAAAGTACACTGTCCCAAATGGCACCCTCTTTCCCTATTGTAGTGCACACTATGGTGTCCTACGAGCCCTGGTCAAAAGTAGTGCACTATATAGGTAACAGGGAGCCATTTGGGATGCTGGCCTGTTAAAGGGCCAGGTCTCTAATACCATCCACCCCCAGTCAGACAGACATAACAAGAGAACAAAAAGACAAGCACAACACAGCTGTGATTCAGATATGCACAATACAATCTGCACAAAAGTCAAGAATAGAAGTGTGTGTGTGTGTGTGTGTGTGTGTGTGTGTGTGTGTGTGTGTGTGTGTGTGTCTCTCACCTGGTAGAATATGCGTAGATTGTCTCTTGGTTCCACGAGTGTGTGTTCCCGTCTCATCTGAAAGTCTGTACTGCTGAAGGAGTCTTTAACAGCTACAGAGAGAGGGAGGAAACATCTACCACGTTTTTAAAGGGATACTTCAATATTTTGTCAATGAGGCCCTCTTTATCTACTTCCCCAGAATCAGATTAACTCGTGGATACTATTTTTATGTCTCGGTGTCCAGGATGAAGGAAGTTGCTAACTATCACTAGTGCAAGTGCTAACTAGTGTTTTCTAGCAGATACCCATAGACTTCCAGTCATTGCGCTAACGTTAGTTAGCATTGGCTCGCGAAACTACCTTTAACTTCCTTCATACGGGACGCAGAGACATAAACATGGTATCCACGAGTTCATCTGACTCCGAAGTATTCCTTTAAAACATGGTATATGGTAAAGTATCCCTTTAAGTTGACACCATTTAGTGAGCTTCTACAGATTACAACAGTCTGTGTGTGAGTGTGTGTCGTCCGGCCCGTGTCTCACCTACGGTCTGTGTGTGTGTGTGTGTGTGTGTGTGTGTGTGTGTGTGTGTGTGTGTGTGTGTGTGTGTGTGTGTGAGTGTGTGTCGTCCGGCCCGTGTCTCACCTACGGTCTGTGTGGGTGTGTGTGTGTGTGTGTGTGTGTGTGTGAGTGCGTGTCGTCCGGCCCGTGTCTCACCTACGGTCTGTGTGTGTGTGTGTGTGTGTGAGTGTGTGTGTGTGAGTGTGAGTGTGTGTCGTCCGGCCCGTGTCTCACCTACGGTCTGTGTGTGTGTGTGTGTGTGTGTGTGTGTGTGTGTGTGTGAGTGTGTGTCGTCCGGCCCGTGTCTCACCTACGGTCTGTGTGTGTGTGTGTGTGTGTGTGTGTGAGTGTGTCGTCCGGCCCGTGTCTCACCTACGGTCTGTGTGTGTGTGTGTGTGTGTGTGTGTGTGTGTGAGTGTGTCGTCCGGCCCGTGTCTCACCTACGGTCTGTGTGTGTGTGTGTGTGTGTGTGTGTGTGTGTGTGTGTGTGTGTGTGTGTGTGTGTGTGAGTGTGTGTCGTCCGGCCCGTGTCTCACCTACGGTCTGTGTGTGTGTGTGTGTGTGTGTGTGTGAGTGTGTGTGTGTGAGTGTGAGTGTGTGTCGTCCGGCCCGTGTCTCACCTACGGTCTGTGTGTGTGTGTGTGTGTGTGTGAGTGTGTGTGTGTGAGTGTGAGTGTGTGTCGTCCGGCCCGTGTCTCACCTACGGTCTGTGTGTGTGTGTGTGTGTGTGTGTGTGTGTGTGTGTGTGTGTCGTCCGGCCCGTGTCTCACCTACGGTCTGTGTGTGTGTGTGTGTGTGTGTGTGTGTGTGTGTGTGTGAGTGTGTGTCGTCCGGCCCGTGTCTCACCTACGGTCTGTGTGTGTGTGTGTGTGTGTGTGTGTGTGTGTGTGTGTGTGTGTGTGTGAGTGTGTGTCGTCCGGCCCGTGTCTCACCTACGGTCTGTGTGTGTGTGTGTGTGTGAGTGTGTGTGTGTGAGTGTGAGTGTGTGTCGTCCGGCCCGTGTCTCACCTACGGTCTGTGTGTGTGTGTGTGTGTGTGTGTGTGTGTGTGTGTGTGTGTGTGTGTGTGTGTGTGTGTGTGTGTGTGTGTGAGTGTGTGTCGTCCGGCCCGTGTCTCACCTACGGTCTGTGTGTGTGTGTGTGTGTGTGTGTGTGTGTGTGTGTGTGTGTGTGTGTGTGTGTGTGTGAGTGTGTGTCGTCCGGCCCGTGTCTCACCTACGGTCTGTGTGTGTGTGTGTGTGTGTGAGTGCGTGTCGTCCGGCCCGTGTCTCACCTACGGTCTGTGTGTGTGTGTGTGTGTGTGTGTGTGTGTGTGTGTGTGTGTGAGTGTGTGTCGTCCGGCCCGTGTCTCACCTACGGTCTGTGTGTGTGTGTGTGTCGTCCGGCCCGTGTCTCACCTACGGTCTGTGTGTGTGTGTGTGTGTGTGTGTGTCGTCCGGCCCGTGTCTCACCTACGGTCTGTGTGGGTCTGAGGGAGCAGGGCCTAGGATCGGAGGTCAGGCTGCTAGCGTCAGCGTTCCGTGTGGCGAGGGGTTTGGCCACGGGGGCCGTCGACCTATCACTGGGCTCGCCTGTCCAACGCAGCGTGAACTGGAGAGTAGGACCCTGGGAGAACGTCTCAAACGGAGGGAGGCGCTACAGGAAAGAGGGGAGGGAGAGAGACAAATACATGAGTAAAGGGAAGAGAAGGAGAGAAAAGTAGTGCTCTCTTTATGTCTGTTCAGAGGGGAAGGCCAGGGGCCTAGGAGGAACCATCTCTCTCACACACACACACACACTAGTGTTGCACAGTATACAAAACCTCTGTACTTTTCCGATACTAGAACATGAACAATGGTGCGGTACTAGAATTTTTGTTATTTTTCGGTACTTCTGTCAAATGTGTCTGACGGATCAAATCTGTCTATAAGCGCAGCCGATGTCCCCCACGGAGTGCACCGTGCCTGCTTAGCCTGCACTGGGAGTCTGGGCTGCATCATGCTGCACAGAAGTTAACACACTTGAATAATGCGACACGGCGTGTAGAAATGTTGAAACTGTTAATTACTATTGGCAAAACAATGTCCATACAGTCTAGAATAACTTGCAAGAAGATAGCGGTAGCTTCCAGCTTTGTAGGCTAACTTTCCTTGCTAGCTGACAGCTGAAGCTAACATCAATTAACTACCCTTAGTACTTTGTCTGTGATAACATACAAAACATAACGCAAAATATGCTGATTTTAATGCTGATTGCCACCAAACACTTCATTCGCTTAATAGTCTCCCTCACATCTCTCCCTCAGCCAAATATTTATTGCGTCAGCGAACTGAGGGCTCCGACTGGGGGAAATCACAGTGCAGTTATCACAAAACTACCACTAACAGGTCCCGATCCTCATCATGACGGGAAACATTTTAATTAAACAAATACCTAACGCAACAATATATGCATCTTTCAACTGATTTGCCACAGATATAAAGCGCTCTGCACGTCATCGTCCTTAACAGTTGGAAAAATGGCAGAGAGTGAGACAGGGAAGCGACAGCAGCAAAGGCCTGTATGGCAATACTTTGAGAAGTTAAATGATAAAGGTCGTGAAATGCAAACTTTGCGAGGTGGAATTGAGCTACAGTGGCAGTACAGGTGCAACGCTGAAAAGGGACGACCCAACCGTTGCTGGCAGCAGTGCTATAAGGGACGGTGTGAGAAAGAAAGAAAAAAATCACAGCACTGATTACAGTTGATATACAGCCATGGTCAAATGGTAGAGGATGTCGGCTTCAGTACCCTGATGGCATGTCTAGAACCAGACGACAAGACGCCATGTCGAAAAACCTTGACGGCCCGGATAGAGAAATTGTACAATGACTGCTCTGCAAGTACAAAGTGCGAGTTCTCAAACGCCATACGTGGCGTGAACAACACGTCTTTGGGGACGTCTATGAACACGCTGTCATACGTCACTGCAACGAGCCATCACATTCATTTTTTTTATTTTACCTTTATTTAACCAGGAAAGGCTCATTGATATTTGAAATCTGTTTTTCAAGAGCGTCCTGACCAAGATGGGCAGCACCAAGTCATTACACAATTACAGACAGACAACATGAAAAACAACAAGTCATCTAGTAAACATCCATAGAAATCACAGGAGCATAACAACATCATAAAACAGCAATTTAAAAACATTGACAGGTCAAGGAATCAGCCTCAAAATCCTTCATCAATGATTTAAAAACACCAAATCGGGACAAGTTCTTCCAGTTTAAAAGTATGTTGTAAGGCGTTCCAAAGCTGATGGCACAGAGTACATAAAAGCCCTTTTACCAAATTCAGTTCAGACATTTGGAACAGTTAGCAGGATAAAGTCCTGCCAACGAAGGGAGTACCCACCACATTTCTGAAGAATAAAAATGCCCAGATAAAATGGTAGTAAACCCAAAAATGGCTTTGTAAATAAAAGGATACCAGTGACTGAGCCTACGAGTGACTAGAGAAGGCCAGCCAACCCTGGTATATAAAGTGCAGTGGTGCGTAAGGGTTTTGCAATTTAAAATAAATCTCAATGCTCCATGATAAACGGTGTCAATTGATCTCAAACACTGAGAGGAAGCGTTCATATATAACATATCTCCATAGTCTAGTATAGGCATAAATGTAGCCAACACTAGCCTCCTCCTGGCTTCAAAAGAAAAACAGGCCTTATTCCTAAAATAAAATCCCAACTTCAGCTTCAATTTTTTTGTAAATTGTTGAATATGCAATTTTTAAAAAGAGAGGCTGTCGTCAATTAAAATTCCAAGAAATGTATACGAGGTTGCAGCCTCAATCTCATTGCCCTGACAGGTAGTAATAGGTGAAAGGTTCAGAGGTCTGTTTCTTGCTTTAGAAAACACCATTAGTTTAGTTGTCAGCGTTGAGGATAAGCTTCAATTGACAAGGTATGTTGAACAGAATAAAAAGCAGTTTGCAAGTTCTGGAAAGCTTTTGCGAGAGACCAGGCACAACAATAAATAACAGTAGCATCAGCATAAAAGTGAAGTTGCGCATTTTGCAGATTTTTGTCTAAATTATTTATATAAATAGTGAATTAGAGGGGACCAAGTACAGAGCCCTGGGGCACACCATTACAGACAGAGGGGACCAAGTACAGAGCCCTGGGGCACACCATTACAGACAGAGGGGACCAAGTACAGAGCCCTGGGGCACACCATTACAGACAGAGGGGACCAAGTACAGAGCCCTGGGGCACACCATTACAGACAGAGGGGACCAAGTACAGAGCCCTGGGGCACACCATTACAGACAGAGGGGACCAAGTACAGAGCCCTGGGGCACACCATTACAGACAGAGGGGACCAAGTACAGAGCCCTGGGGCACACCATTACAGACAGAGGGGACCAAGTACAGAGCCCTGGGGCACACCATTACAGACAGAGGGGACCAAGTACAGAGCCCTGGGGCACACCATTACAGACAGAGGGGACCAAGTACAGAGCCCTGGGGCACACCATTACAGACAGAGGGGACCAAGTACAGAGCCCTGGGGCACACCATTACAGACAGAGGGGACCAAGTACAGAGCCCTGGGGCACACCATTACAGACAGAGGGGACCAAGTACAGAGCCCTGGGGCACACCATTACAGACAGACCATTTAACAGAGCTGAGCCCATCAAATTGAGTGCACTGAGTTCTAGCAGACAGATAGTGAGCAAACCATGCAACTGCATGCTCCGAAAGACCTACACTCGACAATCTCTGCCTCAGTATAGCATGATCAACTGTATCAAAAGCCTTAGAGAGATCAATAAAAAGTGAGAGACAGTGCTGTTTTTTGTCAAGGGCTTCAGTGATATCATTTAAAACCTTCATGGCTGCTGTAATTGTGCTATACTTTTTCCTGAAGCCGATTAGTACATTGATAAAACTATTTTAGCTGTTCACTAACAAGGATTTCAAGGATTTTTAAACTAGGGGTGACAGCTTTGAGATTGGCCTATAATTACTTAAAAGAGTTGGATCTCCCCCTTTTAAAAGTGGTAGGACAAATGCGGATTTCCAGATCCTTGGAATTTCATTATATTCCAGGGTTAGATTGAACAGATATGTAAGTGGTTCAGCTATAAAATCATCTGCCAGTTTTAAAAAGCAGGGATCAAGAAGATCAGGACCTGCAGGCTTTCTCTGATCTAAGGATTTCAGGGCTTTACAGTGAGGGAAAAAAGTATTTGATCCCCTGCTGATTTTGTACGTTTGCCCACTGACAAAGAAATGATCAGTCTATAATTTTAAATGGTAGGTTTATTTGAACAGTGAGAGACAGAATAACAACAACAAAATCCAGATAAATGCATGTCAAAAATGTTATAAATTGATTTGCATTTTAATGAGGGAAATAAGTATTTGACCCCTCTGCAAAACATGACTTAGTACTTGGTGGCCAAACCCTTGTTGGCAATCACAGAGGTCAGATGTTTCTTGTAGTTGGCCACCAGGTTTGCACACATCTCAGGAGGGATTTAGTCTCAATCCTCTTTGCAGATCTTCTCCAAGTCATTAAGGTTTCGAGGCTGACGTTTGGCAACTCGAACCTTCAGCTCCCTCCACAGATATTCTATGGGATTAAGGTCTGGAGACTGGCTAGGCCACTCCAGGACCTTAATGTGCTTCTTCTTGAGCCACTCCTTTGTTGCCTTGGCCGTGTGTTTTGGGTCATTGTCATGCTGGAATACCCATCCACGACCCATTTTCAATGCCCTGGCTGAGGGAAGGAGGTTCTCACCCAAGATTTGACAGTACATGGCCCCGTCCATCGTCCCTTTGATGCGGTGAAGTTGTCCTGTCCCCTTAGCAGAAAACCACCCCCAAAGCATAATGTTTCCACGGTGGGGATGGTGTTCTTAGGGTCATAGGCAGCATTCCTCCTCCTCCAAACACGGCGAGTTGAGTTGATGCCAAAAGAGCTCCATTTTGGTCTCATCTGACCACAACACTTTCACCCAGTTCTCCTCTGAATCATTCAGATTTTTATTTTTTTATTTCACCTTTATTTAACCAGGTAAGCCAGTTGAGAACAGGTTCTCATTTACAACTGCGACCTGGCCAAGATAAAGCAAAGTAGTGCAATAAAAAACAACACAGAGTTACATATGGGGTAAAAAAAACAAAGTCAGAAATACAACAGAAAATATATATACAGTGTGTGCAAATGTAGCAAGTTATGGAGGTAAGGCAATAAATAGGCTATAGTGCAGAATAATTACAATAGTATTAACACTGGAATGCTAGATGTGCAAGAGATGATGTGCAAATAGAGATACTGGGGTGCAAAAGAGCAAAATAAATAACAATATAGGGATGAGGTAGTTGGGTGGGCTAATTTCAGATGGGCTGTGTACAGGTGCAGTGATCGGTAAGGTGCTCTGACAACTGATGCTTAAGGTTATTGAGGGAGATAAGAGTCTCCAGCTTCAGAGATTTTTGCAATTCGTTCCAGTCATTGGCAGCAGAGAACTGGAAGGAATGGCGGCCAAAGGAGGTGTTGGCTTTGGGAATGACCAGTGAGATATACCTGCTGGAGCGCAGACTACGGGTGGGTGCTGCTATGGTGACCAATGAGCTAAGATAAGGCGGGGATTTGCCTAGCAGTGATTTATAGATGGCCTGGAGCCAGTGGGTTTGACGACGAACATGTAGTGAGGACCAGCCAACAAGAGCGTACAGGTCACAGTGGTGGGTAGTGTATGGGGCTTTGGAGACAAAACGGATGGCACTGTGATAGACTACATCCAATTTGCTGAGTAGAGTGTTGGAGGCTATTTTGTAAATGACATCGCCGAAGTCAAGGATCGGTAGGATAGTCAGTTTTACGAGGGCATGTTTGGCAGCATGAGTGAAGGAGGCTTTGTTGCGAAATAGGAAGCCGATTCTAGATTTAACTTTGGATTGGAGATTCTTTATGTGAGTCTGGAAGTTGAGTTTACAGTCTAACCAGACACCTAGATATTTGTAGTTGTCCACATACTCTAGGTCAGACCCGTCGAGAGTGATGATTCTAGTCGGGTGGGCGGGTGCTAGCAGCGTTCGATTGAAAAGCATGCATTTAGTTTTACTAGTGTTTAAGAGCAGTTGAAGGCTACTGAAGGATTGTTGTATGGCATTGAAGCTCGTTTGGAGGTTTGTTAACACAGTGTCCAATGAAGGGCCAGATGTATACAAAATGGTGTCGTCTGCGTAGAGGTGGATCTGAGAGTCACCAGCAGCAAGAGCGACATCATTGATATACACGGAGAAAAGTGTCGGCCCAAGAATTGAACCCTGTGGCACCCCCATAGAGACTGCCATAGGTCCAGACAACAGGCCCTCCGATTTGACACACTGAACTCTATCTGAGAAGTAGTTGGTGAACCAGGCGAGGCAGTCATTTGAGAAACCAAGGCTATTTAGTCTGCCAATAAGAATGCGGTGGTTGACAGAGTCGAAAGCCTTGGCCAGGTCGATGAAGACGGCTGCACAGTACTGTCTATTATCAATCGTGGTTATAATATCGTTTAGGACCTTGAGCGTGGCTGAAGTGCACCCGTGACCAGCTCGGAAACCGGATTGCATAGCGGAGAAGGTACGGTGGTATTCGAAATGGTCGATGATCTGTTTGTTAACTTGGCTTTCGAATACTTTCGAAAGGCAGGGCAGGATGGATATAGGTCTGTAGCAGTTTGGATCTAGAGTGTCACCCCCTTTGAAGAGGGGGATGACCGCGGCAGCTTTCCAATCTCTGGGGATCTCAGACGTTATGAAAGAGAGGTTGAACAGACTAGTAATAGGGGTTGCGACAATTTCGGCGGCTAGTTTTAGAAAGAAAGGGTCCAGATTGTCTAGCCCAGCTGATTTGTAGGGGTCCAGATTTTGCAGCGCTTTCAAAACATCAGCTGTCTGAATGTGTGAAGGAGAAGCGGGGGGGGCATGGGCAAGTTGCAGCAGAGGGTGCAGAGTTGGTGGCCGGGTTAGTGGTAGCCAGATGGAAAGCATGGCCAGCTGTAGCAAAATGCTTGTTGAAATTCTCGATTATTGTAGATTTATCGGTGGTGATAGTGTTTCCTAGCCTCAGTGCAGTGGGCAGCTGGGAGGAAGTGCTCTTATTCTCCATGGACTTTACAGTGTCCCAAAACCTTTTGGAGTTAGTGCTACAGGATGCAAATTTCTGTTTGAAAAAGTTAGCCTTTGCTTTCCTGACTGCTTGTGTATATTGGTTCCTAACTTCCCTGAAAAGTTGCATATCGCGGGGGCTATTTGATGCTAATGCTGTACGCCACAGGATGTTTTTGTGCTGGTCAAGGGCAGTCAAGTCTGAGGAGAACCAGGGGCTATATCGGTTCTTAGTTCTGTATTTTTTGAATGGGGCATGTTTATTTAAGATTGAGAGGAAATTACTTTTAAGGAACAACCAGGCATCCTCTACTGACGGAATGAGATCTATATCCATCCAGGATACCTGGGCCAGGTCAATTAGGAAGGCCTGCTCGCTAAAGTGTTTTAGGGAGCATTTGACAGTGATGAGGGGTGGTCGTTTGACCGCGGACCCGTTACGGACGCAGGCAATAAGGCAGTGATCGCAGAGATCCTGGTTGAAGACAGCTGAGGTGTATTTAGAGGGTATGTTAGTCAGGATGATATCTATGAGGGTACCCATGTTTACGGATTTAGGGTTGTACCTGGTAGGTTCGTTGATAATTTGCGTGAGATTGAGGGCATCTAGTTTGGATTGTAGGATGGCCGGGGTATTAAGCATATCCCAATTTAGGTCACCAAGCAGTACGAACTCTGAGGATAAATGGGGGGCAATCAATTCACATATGGTGTCCAGGGCACAGCTGGGGGCTGAGGGGGGTCTGTAGCAAGCGGCAACAGTGAGAGACTTATTTCTGGAAAGGTGGATTTTTAGAAGTAGAAGCTCAAACTGTTTGGGCACAGACCTGGATAGTATGATGGAGCTCTGCAGGCTATCTCTACAGTAGATTGCAACTCCACCCCCTTTGGCAGTTCTATCTAGCCGGAAAATGTTATAGTTGGGGATGGAAATTTCAGAATTTTTGGTGGCCTTCCTGAGCCAGGATTCAGACACTGCTAGAACATCAGGGTTGGCAGAGTGTGCTAACGCAGTGAATAACTCAAACTTAGGAAGTAGACTTCTGATATTTATGTGCAAGAAACCAAGACTTTTGCGATTACAGAAGTCATCAAATGATAGCTCCTGGGGAGTAGGAGTGATACTGGGGGCTACAGGGCCTGGGTTAGCCTCTACATCACCAGAGGAACAGAGGAGGACTAGAATAAGGATACGGCTAAAGGCTTTAAGAACTGGTCTTCTAGTGCGTTGGGTTCATTGGCAAACTTCAGACGGGCATGTATATGTGCTTTCTTGAGCAGGGGGACCTTGCAGCAACAGAGTCCTTCAATACACATGACGGTAATTCATTAACATTACTGTTACCAGACAGACTTAATAGCCTTCCAAAACTTTCTAGGGTCATTCAGGTTATCAGCAGTAACAGACATAAAATATTCAGACTTGGCCTTCCTGAGAAGAGAAGAACACCTGTTTCGTAGCTGCCTAAAAAGAAGCCAATCAGCATCAGAACATCAGTTTCTTGCTTTAGCCCAGGCTAGATTACGTTTGTGAATAATACAGGACAGCTCAGAAGAAAACCATGGATTATATCCCGCCCTTTAACTCTAAACCTGTGGAATGGGGCATGTTTGTTTACTATTTGGAAAAAACACATAATGAAAGAACTTCAAGGCAGTTTCCACATCAGGAATAAGCTCAATCTTGCTCCAGTCAAAATAAAACAAATCATGAAAGAAAGCCTGCTCATTAAAACTCAATATTTCTCTTACGAATAAAGCGTGGGTTTGTTTTGGGTACCTTAGTATTTCTAATAGCAACAACAGCACAGTGGTCACTTAAATCATTACAGAACACACCAACCGCAGAATATTTATGTGGAACAT
Source organism: Coregonus lavaretus (assembly GCF_964263955.1). Taxonomy (NCBI): domain Eukaryota; kingdom Metazoa; phylum Chordata; class Actinopteri; order Salmoniformes; family Salmonidae; genus Coregonus; species Coregonus lavaretus. Next base: position 62,375 of record NW_028157336.1, read on the forward strand.
TTGTCAATATCAAATCAAATCACGGTAGATTTCTCTGGACATTTGAGATTTGGGCGGGTGGGTGAATTAATCAACTGGGTACGATTCATAGAATTACAATACATTTTTTAAATCAGACGCCGGCTTTAACCAACACCAGTTGAGCTCACCAATCAAGATAATTTCATTGTAAAGAAGTTTAGACATAAAGTGCATCAGAAAAGACAATGCATCACCGAGAGCAGAGGGGGGGGGGGGGGTCTATAACAGCCAATCACAGTTATAGAGAGACCCTTTGAAACCTCAAGATTAAAAGCAAGAAATTCCAACTGTTTACAAATAGTTTCAGACTTTGGCACACTTACAAGGAATTTAGTCTTTACGTATATAGCCACACCCCCACGTTTCTTAACTCGATCAGTGCGATACACATTATAACCATTTATTAAAATATCCTTATCAAGAACAGACTTGCTGAGCCAGGTTTAATTGATGAGAAGTGAGAACATGGAGCAGAGGCACACAGCAGAGAATCGTTGCTGAGTGGGTGGGGGGCAGCAGTTTTATTTTACCTTTATTTAACCAGGTAAACCAGTTGAGAACAAGTTCTCATTTACAACTGCGACCTGGCCAAGATAAAGCAAAGCAGTGCGATAAAAACAACAACACAGAGTTACATATGGGGTAAAACAAAACAAAGTCAAAAATACAACAGAAATAAATATATATATACAGTGTGTGCAAATGTAGCAAGTTAAGGAGGTAAGGCAATAAATAGGCTATAGTGCAAAATAATTACAATTAGTATTAACACTGGAATGATAGATGTGCAAGAGATGATGTGCAAATAGAGATACTGGGGTACAAATGAGCAAAATAAATAACAATATAGGGATGAGGTAGTTGGGCGGGCTAATTTCAGATGGGCTGTGTACAGGTGCAGTGGTCCTCTGTAGCTCAACTGGTAGAGCACGGCGCTTGTAACGCCAAGGTAGTGGGTTCGATCCCCGGGACCACCCATACACAAAAAAAAAAAAAAAAAAAAATGTATGCACGCATGACTGTAAGTCGCTTTGGATAAAAGCGTCTGCTAAATGGCATATTATTATTATTATTATCGGTAAGGTGCTCTGACAACTGATGCTTAAAGTTAGTGAGGGAGATAAGGGTCTCCAGCTTCAGAGATTTTTGCAATTTGTTCCAGTCATTGGCAGCAGAGAACTGGAAGGAATGGCGGCCAAAGGAGGTGTTGGCTTTGGGGATGACCAGTGAGATATACCTGCTGGAGCGCATACTACGGGTGGGTGTTGCTATGGTGACCAATGAGCTAAGATAAGGCGGGGATTTGCCTAGCAGTGATTTATAGATAGCCTGGAGCCAGTGGGTTTGGCGACGAATATGTAGTGAGGACCAGCCAACAAGAGCGTACAGGTCACAGTGGTGGGTAGTATATGGGGCTTTGGAGACAAAACGGATGGCACTGTGAGACTACATCCAATTTGCTGAGTAGAGTGTTGGAGGCTATTTTGTAAATGACATCGCCGAAGTCAAGGATCGGTAGGATAGTCCGTTTTACGAGGGCATGTTTGGCAGCATGAGTGAAGGAGGCTTTGTTGCGAAATAGGAAACCGATTCTAGATTTAACTTTGGATTGGAGATTCTTAATGTGAGTCTGGAAGGAGAGTTTACAGTCTAACCAGACACCTAGATATTTGTAGTTGTCCACATACTCTAGGTCAGACCCGTCGAGAGTAGTGATTCTAGTCGGGTGGGTGGGTGCAAGCAGCGTTCGGTTGAAGAGCATGCATTTAGTTTTACTAGTGTTTAAGAGCAGTTGGATTTCTACTGAAGGAGTGTTGTATGGCATTGAAGCTCGTTTGGAGGTTTGTTAACACAGTGTCCAATGAAGGGCCAGATGTATACAAAATGGTGTCGTCTGCGTAGAGGTGGATCTGAGAGTCACCAGCAGCAAGAGCGACGTCATTGATATACACAGAGAAAAGAGTCGGCCCAAGAATTGAACCCTGTGATAGGTCCAGACAACAGGCCCTCCGATTTGACACATTGAACTCTATCTGAGAAGTAGTTGGTGAACCAGGCGAGGCAGTCATTTGAGAAACCAAGGCTATTTAGTCTGCCAATAAGAATGCGGTGGTTGACAGAGTCGAAAGCCTTGGCCAGGTCAATGAAAACGGCTGCACAGTACTGTCTATTATCGATCGCGGTTATAATATCGTTTAGGACCTTGAGCGTGGCTGAAGTGCACCCATGACCAGCTCGGAAACCGGATTGCATAGCGGAGAAGGTACGGTGGGATTCGAAATGGTCGGTGATCTGTTTGTTAACTTGGCATTCAAAAACTTTTGAAGGGTAGGATGGATATGGGTCTGTAACAGTTTGGATCTAGAGCGTCACCCCCTTTGAAGAGGGGGATGACCGCGGCAGCTTTCCAATCTCTGGGGATCTCAGACGTTACGAAAGAGAGGTTGAACAGGCTAGTAATAGGGGTTGCGACAATTTCGGCGGCTAGTTTTAGAAAGAAAGGGTCCAGATTGTCTAGCCCAGATGATTTGTAGGGGTCCAGATTTTGCAGCTCTTTCAGAACATCAGCTGTCTGGATTTGTGTGAAGGAGAAGCGGGGGGGGGCATGGGCAAGTTGCAGCGGAGGGTGCAGAGCTGGTGGCCGGGGTAGTGGTAGCCAGGTGGAAAGCATGGCCAGCCGTAGCAAAATGCTTGTTGAAATTCTCGATTGTAGATTTGTCGGTGGTGATAGTGTTTCCTAGCCTCAGTGCAGTGGGCAGCTGGGAGGAAGTGCTCTTATTTTACATGGACTTGACAGTGTCCCAAAACTTTTTGGAGTTAGTGCTACAGGATGCAAATTTCTGTTTGAAAAAGTTAGCCTTTGCTTTCCTAACTGCTTGTGTATATTGGTTCCTAACTTCCCTGAAAAGTTGCATATCGCGGGGGCTGTTTGATGCTAATGCAGTACGCCACAGGATGTTTTTGTGCTGGTCAAGGGCAGTCAAGTCTGAGGAGAACCAGGGGCTATATCTGTTCTTAGTTCTGTATTTTTTGAATGGGGCATGTTTATTTAAGATTGAGAGGAAATTACTTTTAAAGAACAACCAGGCATCCTCTACTGACGGAATGAGATCTATATCCATCCAGGATACCTGGGCCAGGTCAATTAGGAAGGCCTGCTCGCTGAAGTGTTTTTGGGAGCGTTTGACAGTGATGAGGGGTGGTCGTTTGACCGCGGACCCGTTACGGACGCAGGCAATAAGGCAGTGATCGCTGAGATCCTGGTTGAAGACAGCGGAGGTGTATTTAGAGGGTGATCCGTCTGGTAGGGATTCCAATAGATAGCACAGCCACAAAGTCATATTTGGATATATCGTAAAAGTAAATGAAAACAAAAAATTTGCTTTTTGGCCTTAATTTAAGGTTAGGGTTAGGCATAAGGTTAGCAGTGGGGTTAAGGTTAGGTTTAAAAATCACATTTTAAGAAGATCAATTGTAGAAATAGGCGGGGTTTATGACTGTGGCAACTAGTGACGGTCGTCTGGTAGGTAGCCAGGCGTGCGTAGATTAAACTGCATTGCCATCATAAGCAGGACCATATTGGAATTGTGAATTCACATCATTTTATGATTCATCGTTTAAACGATTTTAAAAAATGGCTGTTTAAACATTGTATATTTGTCACATCCCCATTTCAAAGGTAAGGATATTGAACTTATAAGATGCCCAACTATTGAACAGAGTAGTAGCTGGGTTTCTCTGTCTGGATCAAGGGCCATTCTGGGACTTTGGCTAATATACCGTATTTTTTTGCCCTGGTATCGTTTTGGTATCGAGTATCATCATACTAAACCTGGTATCGAAGTCTCAATTCTGGTATCGTGACAACACACACACACACACACACACACACACACACACACACACCTGTCAACCAACACACGTACCTTTCCATCCATGTTTGTTTCCCAGGTGGCTCTCTTCTTGTTGACAGGACAGTCCTCCATCTGCTGCATAGACACCTCATACTCCCCATCTAACAACTGGAGACGCCTGAAAAGACAGAGGGACATTGGCCGTCTTCGAGAGCTTCAAATCAGTGATGCCGAGTGGGCAAATCGTGACTGACTGACAAATAATGAGTCGTTTTTTGTGAAGCAAGGTGATTTCTAGATTATCAGCTGTAATGCAGTTGAGGTGGAACAAGCCCACAGTCTGCCAGAGAGGTGGAACAAGCCCACAGTCTGCCAGGGAGGTGGAACAAGCCCACAGTCTGCCAGGGAGGTGGAACAAGCCCACAGTCTGCCAGAGAGGTGGAGCAAGCCCACAGTTTAAGTCCAAGAATAGTAAACCAACTACAATTCAGAGAAGTGAGGACATTCTGCCGGTCCTCACTTGTAAAAAGCTATTTTAGGGTTAGGGGTTAGAGGACTGTGTGTGTGTGTGTGTGTGCGAGAGAGAAAGAGTGTGTGTACCTGTTCTTATCAAACACAGTCATCTGAGCTACGAACGTTGTTTCTCCCACTTCTTCTTCTCTGACGGTGGAGCTTCTCTTCTTCCTGTTACACACATCCTCTGTAACAATACATGGCTGGGGTTAACACACACATCCTCTGTAACAATACAAGCCTGGGGTTAACACACACATCCTCTGTAACAATACAAGCCTGGGGTTAACACACACATCCTCTGTAACAATACAAGCCTGGGGTTAACACACACATCCTCTGTAACAATACAAGCCTGGGGTTAACACACACATCCTCTGTAACAATACAAGCCTGGGGTTAACACACACATCCTCTGTAACAATACAAGCCTGGGGTTAACACACACATCCTCTGTAACAATACAAGCCTGGGGTTAACACACACATCCTCTGTAACAATACAAGCCTGGGGTTAACACACACATCCTCTGTAACAATACAAGCCTGGGGTTAACACACACATCCTCTGTAACAATACATGCCTGGGGTTAACACACACATCCTCTGTAACAATACAAGCCTGGGGTTAACACACACATCCTCTGTAACAATACAAGCCTGGGGTTAACACACACATCCTCTGTAACAATACATGCCTGGGGTTAACACACACATCCTCTGTAACAATACAAGCCTGGGGTTAACACACACATCCTCTGTAACAATACAAGCCTGGGGTTAACACACACATCCTCTGTAACAATACAAGCCTGGGGTTAACACACACATCCTCTGTAACAATACATGCCTGGGGTTAACACACACATCCTCTGTAACAATACAAGCCTGGGGTTAACAAGCCTGGGGTTAATATACATACACGTAGTGACTACCTCCAGCGCTAAACCTACCTATGTTCTCATTGGTCTGTCCATTGACCAGTCCGTTGTGCTGCGTCCTGCCTGGTCCTGACACTCTGAACAACAGGGAGTAGGACTTGACCGTATGGATGCTGCTGGCTTCAAACTCACTACTGGACACCACCAGAGAAGGACAGGAGCCTGGCTTGGCCTGACTGCTGGGAGTGCTGCTGTCTGGGTTCAGAGGCACCTGCTTCTTCCCTGTAGGGACCTGCTTCACTGGACAGCTCACATCCTAGAGGGGGAGAGAACGGGGAGTGGAAATGTGTACCAGAGAGAGAGAGAGAAAAAGAGAAAAAGAGAGGATGAGAGAGAGAGAGAGAGAGAGAGAGAGAGAGAGAGAGAGAGAGAGGTAAAAGGAGAGAAGATGCACACATTTCCATTTGACTCATTTAGCTGATGCTCACACACACCCTCTTACCTTCCTCTTCTTGTGACAGACTTTAACCAGCAGCACCTCTAGAGAAACAGAGTTCTGCTTATTCTCAGAGTCTACTGATGACTTCTCTGTAGAGGAAGAAGACATTAACAATCAGGACTAAAGGGAATAATGTATGAAAATGTATACACTCACTAACTGTAAGTCGCTCTGGATAAGAGCGTCTGCTAAATGACTAAAATGTAAAAAATGTAAAATGAATAATAAGAGGGTAACAATCAGGATTTAAACTAATAACGTGCATTTGGTATCTGATGAAATTTATATTTTCCATCATACCTACAAACATCAGGTTAAACACTTACCAACTATCCTCCCTGCAAACATCAAGTTAAACACTTACCAACTATCCTCCCTGCAAACATCAAGTTAAACACTTACCAACTATCCTCCCTGCAAACATCAAGTTAAACACTTACCAACTATCCTCCCTGCAAACATCAAGTTAAACACTTACCAACTATCCTCCCTGCAAACATCAAGTTAAACACTTACCAACTATCCTCCCTGCAAACATCAAGTTAAACACTTACCAACTATCCTCCCTGCAAACATCAAGTTAAACACTTACCAACTATCCTCCCTGCAAACATCAAGTTAAACACTTACCAACTATCCTCCCTGCAAACATCAAGTTAAACACTTACCAACTATCCTCCCTGCAAACATCAAGTTAAACACTTACCAACTATCCTCCCTGCAAACATCAAGTTAAACACTTACCAACTTTATGAAAGAACCCAGTGAAGGTGAGTTGTAGGTGTGAAGCCAGGCTGGGGACAAAGTTATGAAAGAGTTACCAAAGAGTTACAAAAAAGAGCTTAGATCTGATTCTTTCAGGTGTGAATGGCTTTTTTGGGACTATCGATATCAAGCACCTTTTGGAGTTCAAGGAATAATCCACTCAAAAACGATATTTTGGTATTTTACCCATTGATATAGCCCCAACATTTTTTGCATGTCAACGGTCAAGTTCAGGACATAGGCCTAGAACGTTCAAGAAGCAAAGTGTAGCATGCCACATCATCACCGTATCAACAGTGGACTAATGGAAAAAGACCAGAAGATACTGAAGGGTTCTGTGTGTGTTTACCTGTGTGCCCTCTGCTCAGCCCTCTTCTTCTCCACTCTGTACAGCAGGTGATCCACCCTGGAGGACTTCCTGACCCCCCCAGAGAACCCTCAGGGTTAATAGAGACAGGACACACTGGGGATTTAGACTGCACTTCTGAGGCTTGAACCTCCTTCACTACACTTCTCCCAAAGTATGTACTTGTCTTGCATACTCCCCGTCAAGGATTTAACCATGTTGGAAACTGCCCCACCCAGTGCTCCTACAACCATCCAATGATTTGAAAACCATGACAGGGAGTGCACAAGTGGGAGAATCAGAACACACATCACCATTAAATGCAGATAAATATCATTTAAAAAGTGAGGATGTATTCAACCCAATGGAGAAACTGGGCTGTGTAGGGCTTTAAACTCGTACCCGTATACAGGTTGAAAATGGCAGATTTGGACACTGATAAGCATCTAAATTGGAACACAGCGGCTGTACAGTAACATGCTATACATGACGTCAGAGCTCAGTGGCTGGACAGTAACATGCTATACATGACGTCAGAGCTCAGCGGCTGTACAGTAACGTGCTATACATGACGTCAGAGCTCAGCGGCTGTACAGTAACATGCTATACATGACGTCAGAGCTCAGCGGCTGTACAGTAACATGCTATACATGACGTCAGAGCTCAGCGGCTGTACAGTAACATGCTATACATGACGTCAGAGCTCAGCGGCTGTACAGTAACGTGCTATACATGACGTCAGAGCTCAGCGGCTGTACAGTAACATGCTATACATGACGTCAGAGCTCAGCGGCTGTACAGTAACACGCTATACATGACGTCAGAGCTCAGTGGCTGTACAGTAACATGCTATACATGACGTCAGAGCTCAGCGGCTGTACAGTAACATGCTATACATGACGTCAGAGCTCAGCGGCTGTACAGTAACATGCTATACATGACGTCAGAGCTCAGCGGCTGTACAGTAACATGCTATACATGACGTCAGAGCTCAGCGGCTGTACAGTAACGTGCTATACATGACGTCAGAGCTCAGCGGCTGTACAGTAACATGCTATACATGACGTCAGAGCTCAGCGGCTGTACAGTAACACGCTATACATGACGTCAGAGCTCAGTGGCTGTACAGTAACATGCTATACATGACGTCAGAGCTCAGCGGCTGTACAGTAACATGCTATACATGACGTCAGAGCTCAGCGGCTGTACAGTAACATGCTATACATGACGTCAGAGCTCAGCGGCTGTACAGTAACATGCTATACATGACGTCAGAGCTCAGCGGCTGGACAGTAACATGCTATACATGACGTCAGACCTCTGGCTCTGTGCTTCACAGCTCTGTATTGGTTTTGACTGACAGCCGTTCTGAACTTCAGCACCGCACGTGACAACAAGTTGCCCCCCCATCCCTCCCGCTAATGTTGTTGACTGAGTGAGGGAAATGCTGTAAATGAAGAGGACTCTATGTATTTAGAAAGAGGAGACGTTGAGGACTATAGTAAATACTGCTTTGATGTCATACCAGCAGCCAAACACCCACATTTCCACTTGACATTTCCATATCATATAACTCATGTCATATATAGTGTCAACGTTTATGATCACTACGTTTGATGTAAAGATCAAGATGACATGGCGTTATACCCTGGGTTGTTCTGAACAGAACGAGCCGGTTTGTCTACTGTGAAGAACATTATCCTCGGCACACCCACCTGAATGAGCTCAGGACTCCTTTCTATGCCAACCAAAATGACCATCTGTTTCCCTGAATTACCTTGTGAAAGCCTAACACTGTAATATCGTAGTTTATAACTTAGCTAGTCATGTTGGCAATAGAACAAGCTTTCAAATGATGCCCACCTGACCCAGATTGGGATTTATTAATGGACCATTTTTGAATTGTGTATACAACAGTAATTGTGTAAAGGCGGGGATGCAGGGCTGTGTTCCAAAAGAAAACTACTACAAGTGTCCTTGCTCTAGTTCCTCACCAGCACAGCTAGGAGAGCTCAAAACAGCACCTTATAGTTGAAGACTTTGAGTCATAAAAGTGCATTAGAATTAGTTAGGAACTTTGGAGAGGTGTGTGGCCACTTGGAGACACCAGTTAGTCCTCTCACTCAAATCCTTTACACATGTTGGTCTCATGTTGCACCTGCAACACATTTCCCAGGAATATTATCATGTTACTGAATGTATCCAGACTATTTCAGATTTCGTTATCAACAGATAACAAAAGTAAATGTAAAATGCACATAAAATCAACAGTGTAATGTTTGGATTCAGTCTTGTGTCAGGTGAACTGTTGTGTCCTCAACTTTGGTCTAATCATTTTCCCAGAACCTCCCAACTGTTCCCTTTCAATTTCTGCCATGGTTATGCATACACTTTTCATATTTATTCTGTAAGAAACATTTCAATTTAGCCTCCCTATCCATATAGGCCAATTCCCACGAGTGTAAAGGATTAAAGGAAAGATTCACCTATTTGGAAAGTTATTTTGTTTTTTGAGCGATGTTCTATCGATTCCCGGTGTCATTTCATGTTTTCATGTATATATCTTGCACTATTGCCGTTCACGTTGGGCAGAAATACAGCCGGTAGGTTACATTTCGCATCGTAGAGGAAAAACATTTGATTCTAGATATCACTATAATCAAGAAGAACTCAGGGCCCCAGATATCACTATAATCAAGAAGAACTCAGGGCCCCAGATTTCACTATAAATCAACCGATATGCAAAAAAGCTAAGATAACTAAACATACCATTTCTCATTTACATAGAGAAAGATATAGCCATTAGCCAACATGTACTACGTCTCATTACAGCAGACAAATGGTCCTGTGTGGCTCAATTAGGAAGAGTGCAGTGCTAGCAACAAGGTTGTTTTTCAACTGTTGTTTTCAATTCCCACAGGGATCACTGTTTTCAAGAGCATCAAATCTGTGATGATGCATTATGGTAAATTGTGACTGACTGATCTACTACTAATAATAATGAGTAGTTATATGATGCGAGGTGATTTGTAGATCAGTCAGTTGACAGTTGCCTGCACTGTTGACCAAGTCCATAGACACACAGATAATGTACAGTTGAAGTCGGAAGTTTACATACACCTTAGCCAAATACATTTAAACTCAGTTTTTCAAAATTCCTGACATTTAATCCTAGTAAAGATTCCATGTCTTAGGTCAGTTAGGATCAACACTTTATTTTAAGAATGTGAAATGTCAGAATAATTGTAGAGAGAATGATTTATTTCAGCTTTTATTTATTTCATCACATTCCCAGTGGGTCAGAAGTTTACATACACTCAATTAGTATTTGGTAGCATTGCCTTTAAAATTGTTTAACTTGGGTCAAACGTTTTGGGTAGCCTTCCACAAGCTTTCCACAATAAGTTGGGGGAATTTTGGCCCATTCCTCCTGACAGAGCTGGTGTAACTGAGTCAGGTTTGTAGGCCTCCTTGCTCGCACACGCTTTTTCAGTTCTGCCCACCACAAATCTTCTATAGGATTGAGGTCAGGGCTTTGTGATGGCCACTCCAATACCTTGACTTTGTTGTCCTTAAGCCATTTTGCCGCAACTTTGGAAGTATGCTTGGGGTCATTGTCCATTTGGAAGACCCATTTGCGACCAAGCTTTAACTTCCTGACTGATGTCTTGAGATGTTGCTTCAATATATCCACATAATTTTTCTTCCTCATGATGCCATCTATTTTGTGAAGTGCACCAGTCCCTCCTGCAGCAAAGCACCCCCACAGCATGACGCTGCCACCCCGTGCTTCACGGTTGGGATGGTGTTCTTCGGCTTGCAAGCTTCCCCCTTTTTCCTCGAAACACAACGATGGTCATTATGGCCAAACAGTTCTATTTTTGTTTCATCAGACCAGAGGACATTTCTCCAAAAAGTACGTTCTTTGTCCCCATGTGCAGTTGAAACCGTAGTCTGGCTTTTTTATGGCGGTTTTGGAGCAGTGGCTTCTTCCTTTCTGAGCGGCCTTTCAGGTTATGTCGATATAGGACTCATTTTACTGTGGATATAAATACTTTTGTACCTGTTTCCTCCAGCATCTTCACATGGTCCTTTGCTGTTGTTCTGGGATTGATTTGCACTTTTCGCACCAAAGTACTTTAATCTCTAGGACAGAACGCATCTCCTTCCTGAGCATTATGACCGCTGCGTGGTCCCATGGTGTTTATACTTGCGTACTATTGTTTGTACAGATGAACGTGGTACCTTCTGGCATTTGGAAATTGCTCCCAAGGATGAACCAGACTTGTGGAGGTCTACAATTTATTTTCTGAGGTCTTGGCTGATTTCTTTTGATTTTCCCATGATGTCAAGCAAAGAGGCACTGAGTTTGAAGGTATGCCTTGAAATACATCCACAGGTACACCTCCAATTGACTCAAATTATGTAAATTAGCCTATCAGAAGCTTCTAAAGCCATGACATCATTTTCTGGAATTTTCCAAGCTGTTTAAAAGCACAGTCAACTTAGTGTATGTAAACTTCTGACCCACTGGAATTGTGATACAGTGAATTACAGTGAGGGAAAAAATTATTTGATCCCCTGCTGATTTTGTACGTTTGCCCACTGACAAAGAAATTATCAGTCTATAATTTTAATGGTAGGTTTATTTGAACAGTGAGAGACTGAATAACAACAACAAAATCCAGAAAAACGCATGTCAAAAATGTTGATTTGCATTTTAGTGAAGGAAATAAGTATTTGACCCCCTCTCAATCAGAAAGATTTCTGGCTCCCAGGTGTCTTTTATACAGGTAACGAGCTGAGATTAGGAGCACACTCTTAAAGGGAGTGCTCCTAATCTCAGTTTGTTACCTGTATAAAACACACCTGTCCACAGACGCAATCGATCAATCAGATTCCAAACTCTCCACCATGGCCAAGACCAAAGAGCTCTCCAAGGATGTCAGGGACAAGATTGTAGACCTACACAAGGCTGTAATGGGCTACAAGACCATCGCCAAGCAGCTTGGTGAGAAGGTGACAACAGTCGGTGTGATTATTTGCAAACGGAAGAAACACAAAATAACTCTCAATCTCCCTCGGACTGGGGCTCCATGCAAGATCTCACCTTGTGGAGTTGCATTGATCATGAGAACGGTGAGGAATCAGCCCAGAACTACACGGGAGGATCTTGTCAATGATCTCAAGGCAGCTGGGACCATAGTCACCAAGAAAACAATAGGTAACACACTACGCCGTGAAGGACTGAAATCCTGCAGCGCCCGCAAGGTCCCCCTGCTCAAGAAGTCACATATACAGGCCCGTCTGAAGTTTGCCAATGAACATCTGAATGATTCAGAGGAGAACTGGGTGAAAGTGTTGTGGTCAGATGAGACCAAAATGGAGCTCTTTGGCATCAACTCAACTCGCCATGTTTGGAGGAGGAGGAATGCTGCCTATGACCCCAAGAACACCATCCCCACCGTCAAACATGGAGGTGGAAACATTATGCTTTGGGGGTGTTTTTCTGCTAAGGGGACAGGACAACTTCACCGCATCAGAGACGATGTACCGTCAAATCTTGGGTGAGAACCTCCTTCCCTCAGCCAGGGCATTGAAAATGGGTTGTGGATGGGTATTCCAGCATGACAATGACCCAAAACACACGGCCAAGGCAACAAAGGAGTGGCTCAAGAAGAAGCACATTAAGGTCCTGGAGTGGCCTAGCCAGTCTCCAGACCTTAATCCCATAGAATATCTGTGGAGGTAGCTGAAGGTTCGAGTTGCCAAACGTCAGCCTCGAAACCTTAATGACTTGGAGAAGATCTGCAAAGAGGAGTGGGACAAAATCCCTCCTTAGATGTGTGCAAACCTGGTGGCCAACTACAAGAAACATCTGACATCTGTGATTGCCAACAAGGGTTTTGCCACCAAGTACTAAGTCATGTTTTGCAGAGGGGTCAAATACTTATTTCCCTCATTAAAATGCAAATCAATTTATAACATTTTTGACATGAGTTTGTCTGGATTTTTTAGTTGTTATTCTGTCTCTCACTGTTCAAATAAACCTACCATTAAAATTATAGACTGATCATTTCTTTGTCAGTGGGCAAACGTACAAAATCAGCAGGGGATCAAATACTTTTTTCCCTCACTGTAAAGCCCTGAAATCCTTAGATCAGAGAAAGCCTGCAGGTCCTGATCTTCTTGATCCCTGCTTTTTAAAACTGGCAGCTGATTTCATAGCTGAACCACTTATATATCAAATACTTTTTTCCCTCACTGTGTAAGTGAAACAATCTGTCTGTAAACACTTTTTGGAAAAATGACTTGTGTCATGCACAAAGTAGCTGTCCTAACCGACTTGCCAAAACTATAGTTTGTTAACAAGAAATGTGTGGAGTGGTTGAAAAACGAGTTTTAAATAACTCCAACCTAAGTGTATGTAAACTTCCGACTTCAACTGTATACATTACGTCACTCAGTGAAATAGCAGGGGCTGCCCCCTCCTACACTATGCAGCCCCATGGCTGTAGGCCCTGTGCTAAGATTACAGCATACTGAACCACACACACACACACTCTCTCTCCCCTGCTGTAATCCAACAGGGTTTAACCCTACCAACTCTTCAGTTTCTGGGGTCGTCGGGTTCACTGTAATTACGTCACTGGTACACACGAACAGGTCTTAGTACTAAAAGCTTTAGGTTTTCCATTCTGCTGCTCATGTAGGCTATTTGAAGACTGGGACTCGTCTAACTGGGTCCATCAGTATGCTGAGAATGCCTAACATATCAATGGACCTTTTAAAAACATTCAACAGTTATAATCAACACCTTCATTCAGGTTTTTACCTTTTGGCGTTTGTTCTTGAGTTTCTGTGGGACATGTAGGTGAGGGTTCTGTGCAAAAATATGGGCTGAAAACCAACACAGGAAAAAACGATTAGAAATCTGCACATGCATCTTCTGCACCTTGACAGAAATGTCGCAACAGGTTGTCAATGCCAAAAAGAAGGAAATGATATCTAGTGGAAGTGTGCAGTGCATCAAATCTTTACCATCTTCAAACAGGCACACCATTAGAGGCCACAGACAGTAAAGAATGACAGGTGCTGAGAAGGCTTCCAACGTACCGCTATCAAGTTCCTGGTTCTGAGAAACCTGTAGATCTGGGTCGGTTCTGGAAACACAATAGACTGGTTCAACATTCATTAACTTCACAGTAAATTACATTGACAATAACATTATACTTAGGCAACAGACTATTTATCCTAGAGGGGCAATTATTGTTGGCTCCAAAAACAGACACTGGTTTAACATTCATTATCTTACGGTAAATTACTTTACATTGACAACAATATTATTCTCGTATAGTAGAGTACAGTGCAGTAAAGTAGAGTAGAGTTCAGTACAATAGAGTACAGTTCAGTACAGTAGAGTATAGTTAAGTATAGTATAGTTCAGTAGAGTAGAGTTCAGTACAGTATAGTTCCATAGAGTATAGTTCAGTACAAGTACATAAGAGTATAGTTCAGTATAGTAGAGTATAGTTCAGTATAGTTCAGTACAGTATAGTTCTGTATAGTACAGTACAGTGTACTCAACTTGTGTGCTCTACTGTATATCGTACTAAACTCTACTGTACAGAACTATACTTCTCTTTCCTGTACTCTACTGTGCTGTAATGTGCTGTCTAAACTTGTGAATCCAACTGTGGTTTGTGACTACTTTGATTTCCCATTGTAGCCAATTCAATTGCATAAATTCCGTGACCGATTTTTCTGAAATTCTGTTACCGATTTGATAACGGAATTTCGAGTCTTAATCACTTAATAATTAACACTAACTAATTGATGTGTGGGTTTTTGGTAACGGAATTTCATGGCACAAGGCAATGTTTCTTAAACTTACAGAAGGCAGAAACATTTCTCCAAAACTAAATATAAGTGTTGATATTAGTTGGCAGGGGTCTTTACTTCAACATTATTGTGTTTTAATTAGGGCTGTCAAAAATAGCGCGTTAACGACGTTAATTAGTTGTTTGCTGTTAATTACGTCAATTTTTTTAACGCATTTCACGCATGCGCAGTGTGACAAATTATTCAGGTCAGGAAAGTGGTTGGGAGCTAGAGGCGAGATGGAGCAAGGTGAGCAAAGTGGGCCTATTGACGGATTCAAATATAAAAAGAATGATGATGGTACAGTTAACAAGTACAAGGTTATTTGCAAGATTTGTAAGAAGGAGTTTCAATTTCACCGGAGCTGTTCAAGCTTGAAGTACCATGTCAACGCCAAACATGCGTTTGCTGGGCCGTCAGATTCAGCAAGTGGTTTGCGCCAGACCACGCTGAATGTTTGCAGGCAATTAAAAAAATCAACCTCAGATAATTTGACCAACACAATAGCAAAATGGATTGCAAAGGATTGTAGACCCATTAGCATTGTAGAAGACTCAGGTTTCCTTGATGTTTTGCAAGTGGCGTCTCAAGACTCATTCTATAAGCCACCGTCAAGAGCCACAGTTATGAAGAAAATCCACGAGCTCTATGAAAACGAAAAAGAAAAAAGGAAAGAGGTCTTGGCTCAAGTAAATCATATCGCCCTGACAGGAGACCATTGGACATCAGTGAGTAACAACAATTACCTCGGAGTAACTGCACATTTAATCAGTGACACGTGGGAACTGAAGTCTTTTGCGCTGACTATATTAAAAACTGAGGAGCGTCATTTTGCGGAGGCTTGTAAAGAACAGTTCCTGTCTGTTGCACGTGAGTGGGACATCGAGGGCAAGACTACAACCATTGGGACTGACAGTGCACGCAACATGGTTGCCGCAATTCGACTTACACGCTATGAACACATGAACTGTGTCGCTCACATGGTGCAGAGAAGTGTCACAGTGAGTCTTGCTGACAGCGGACTCACTGAAAATTATGTATCTGTGTCCTGTTATTTATCTTTTGGTATGCATTTCAGAAAAAAAATGGTTAGGATTCAGGTGTAATTGCAAATAGTGATTAATCATGATTAATCCACTGAAAATTCTGATTAATTTGATTAAAAATTTTAATCATTTGACAGCCCTAGTTTTAATGTATTTCTAATACCTTAAGACTTTTTCAGGTAGACGTTTTCTAAGACCCCTTTTCCATCTGTTTTACCAGAAATCCCCGTGTAGTTCAGTTGGTAGAGCATGGCGCTTGCAACGCCAGGGTTGTGGGTTCGTTTCCCACGGGGGGCCAGTATGAAACAATTTATGCACTCACCTAACTGTAAGTCCCAGAGCGTCTGCTAAATGACTAAAATGTAAATCAAAGCCTTTGCTTATTCATAATTTTTAGGATGGGAAATTGTTGTATCAAACGTATATACACACACACCTTAATTTTTCACAAATATAGACTCTTCACATGTTGTCAAACATATTTCAAATGCAGCACATGCTCATTTCTTAAAGTAGTTCTGGCACATGTCATCTCTTCAGATGAGGAAGTAAGCAAGCACGTGGTAGAATAAATTATCTAGCTACAAATCTAAAATAGGATCCGATTTCTCAGTATAATGATCATGTTGTCAGATGCTTTTAACTTGACGTCTTTCTGGTGAAATGTAGTTATAATTTTGTTGAAATAATGATGGCTCACAATCACAAGGGACACTTCTATATAGGCTAGATTAAATAGAGATGGTTATATAGTAGATTGGTATTTACAAGCAATCTAGCTATATAAAGATAACTAATCATGCAACAACATTATACGACGACAATGACAGCAACTCACTTTCAAATGCCTGCAAGAACAACTCATGGTCGGCTTGAACCAGTTCCATTTTCGGTTTCTTGGCTGCGGGCACCACAACTGCAGTTGTTTGGTGGCCGTAGACACTGCCGTTCGCTCTGCCGCCACCGGTACCACAATAGCCCACAACGGGACCCGATACGTTGTTGTCGCCGCCAGAAGAACCGTGCTTCTGGGGAGCCATGGCCCAGGAAATAAAAAGTGTCACAGGTGTATTCCAAATATAAAAAATATAGAAACTCAAGTCCTTTGTCAAAACAAAGAGAGCACCAACAACGAGCAAGCTGAAGCTAGCCAGCCGATATTAGCCAGCTATCTTCTTCTTGTCAATTTCATTGAATTAACATTAGACTTGTTGTATCAATGCATTGTTTGTCAGCTACAGTTGTTGATTGGCTAGAAAACAGTTTGTCCGAGAAACAAATTCGATTAAATCGCAAGGAAATGAGAGAAGTTAGCAAGCACCTGGCACGTCCACCTAGCTATGTTTCCTACTGAACATCAAATAGCTAACGTTAGCTAGTTATGCTGTAGATATCACAGCAAATAAGGTGAGTTCGAAAGATGTCATGAAAGAATGCTATGTCGGCTTGGTAAAGCTACAAAACTCTACGCAAATGAACCATTTAGTGCAATTTTCCTGAGAGCATCTACGGAATAGTCAAATTGACCGTTTCTTTTTTTTTTTTTTCACATAGGCATAAACTCCCTGAACTCAACAATTCAAACGGTGACTTAAAAGCAACCGCCCCCACATATCCTAGCCGAATTAGAGGCGTTGTTTAGAGAAGTGAGAGTTGTGATTGGTGCGAATCATCACGGGTCTGCGGATGACGTTCGGTAGAGAAGCTTTTGCCGCTCACGCGCAGTCGTCACTAGTTACCACAGCCACAAAGTCAGAAGGCCCGCCTACCGAACCAATCAGACAAGTGATCACTCATATTCCGTTTCGCGGGAAACGCCTCATTTTCGAGTTTGAGGACCCAATGGTGCTTTCAAGACAACTGGGAACTCGGAAAAGAACGAGGTCAAATGATGTCAGTGATCTTCGGGTCGGAAAGTCGGAGCTCTAGAAAGGCCAGAGTTTCCGACTTGGAATTCCGAGTTGGATGACCGTTCAAAGCGATTTTTCCCGAGGTCCCAGTTGGCAACGTCACTAAAATTCACATAAATAATAATAATAATAATAAAAATAATAAAATAATTGTTTGAACAACAATGTGCTGAAAGTGTGGTGTCACATGCCTTCTCTGGGATTCGACCCCTTTCCCTGGTTCTGGTCCCTGAGACCCCAACTCCATCTGCTGAGCTACTGTTCAGGTGATGCTACATGAAAAACTCCTAACATTTACATTTTAGTCATTTAGCAGACGCTCTTATCCAGAGCGACTTACAGTTAGGGAATGCATACATTTTCATACTGCCCCCCCACAACAAACAAACCCACAACCCTGGAGTTGCAAGAGCCATGCTCTACCAACTGAGCTACAGGGCCTAACTACAGTGTAAGGTGTCCCCTAGAGGTTGTTGTTTTTGAGGAGTATTTTTCTCTGCTCATACAGGAATAATAAAGGCCTAGTGCACAATTTCTTTATATATTAATACTTTTTAAATGTGTGATTTATCAGGGGGTTCTGCAGCATCCCCAGCACCCCTATTTCCTGCAGCTATGCCTACAAGCCTTTCATTTTAATAGTAATATATTATACCTGCACATCTGTTGTTACTCAGCTGGTAGAGCACGGCGCTTGTAACGCCAAGGTAGTGGGTTCGATCCCCGGGACCACCCATACACAAAAAGTCGCTTTGGATAAAAGCTTTTGCTAAATGGCATATTATTATTATTTTGGCAGGGAAAAAAACTCAGTTGGGAGAGTAAAAGTCTCCCATTAAATGGTGTTCCATTTCAAGAAGGCACTGTGATGCCGAAACGTTGGCGGTTTACCCAATACATTACTCGGAGCTTGTATATAGAGCGTGCAACTCTATTTATTTTATAGCCTACAATTTCAAGTTGTGGGCACAAAGCGCCTTCAGAAAGTATTTTATGTGTAATGTGTATAGCAAACTGTATTCCTATCATGTAATACTTTGTATAATAGTACCATGTATGTAAAGTGTATGAATAATGTATATGTCACAAAACATCTGTAAAAAAAAAAAAAAAAAAAAAAAAGGAAAACAAAGTTACTTTTGTCCTCCGAAGAGGTGGGTGGATGGGCCAATCAAATCAAATAAAGAGTATGTAAGTGGGGTTAGGGTGGTGAGTTTCCCCATACACTATAAAGAGCCTTGGGTGTCTATAAAAGTGTCATGTAAGTCCCCAATCAATTATTATTTTAACTAAATGTTTTGCCATCTTCCATAGCTTGAAGACCATGCCTTTGGAAACTGGTACAAAATACCAGAAATATGGATTGCAAGGCTATGTTAAGTTAAATAAATTACTATAGTAAGTGCCTGGATGCCCAAAAAAAAAAAGTAACAGTGTGGACATTTTCATCTTAAATCAGCCAATTTCAAAAATATAAATTTCTGTGACCATTTCTGTGAAACGGTGAACATTTTACTCGTGGATTACTTGTGGACTTTGAAAATAAACATCTAAAATCAAGATGTGTCAATTTGTTTGTTTACGTGCCATTTTAAAAACAATGCAGATATTGGAGTAAACCTATTTTGGGTTAAGACAAGTAAGGGAAAACATCATGATAAACCTGCAAACTGAGTTTGAATAAGACATCCGATTACAACTTTGCATTTAGAACGGTTGGTTTTATTATATCTAATAAATAACCAAATCATTGATGGATCACTGGATAAAAGAAATACAGGTCTCTTTTCTGCTCCTGCAAGCCGGTCGGCATTCACGTCATCACACTCCCTCACCTGATTGCTCGAGTAGGCGGGCCTTCTTACCTTGTGGCTGTGTTAACTAGTGACGCACACGCGCTACTTCTTTTTCTTTATGTTTCTTGGAAGTGTATTGCCGCCACTTACTGTGCGGGATGAAAACAAAAATAACCCAAAAATGGGAACATTGTCATGTTGGGGGGGGGGATCCATACAGACTACCAAAAAAAACATATTATTTATTCTGTTAAAACAAAACCGCCATATCCAATCCAAACTCAGGCTCAGGAGCCTGGGAAGGTGGCACATCTTCCATTGCCAAAACCCCTTGCAGACCTTCCGCTGTGAACTCCTGAAGTCCCAGATACTTTTCAGCTGCAGCCACAATGTCCAACTTCTTCGATTTCTTTGATACTTGTGCCATACAGTTAATAACAGATGCAATAAACGGTTCTCTTGCTTGTCACACGCGTTGTGTTGCATCCGCGATCATATCTTCAACACTGTCACTTGCTTTCTCAACACTTTTGGTTGCCTCCACATAGGAGATCTGATGGACCGTCCTGACTTTCGCCAGCTCAACTTCCTTCACCCTTACAGGGCACTCCAAGAACTCTGGATCATGATCTCCACCACATTTGTCACATGGCCAAATCCTTTACAGTTTTTACATTGTAGCATTTTGTGGAGGAATGGTCTTACCTTACCTTTGCTTTAAATGTGTAGGGAGCAGTGGAGGCTGCTGAGGGGAGGACGACTCGTAATAACGGCTGGAACGGAGCGAATGGAATGGCATCAAACCATGTATTTGATACGATTCCGCCCCAGACATTACCATGAGCCCGTCCTCCCCAATTAAGGTGCCACCAACCTCCATTGGTAGGGAGGTGTTCTTTGTCAAAAAACTAAAGAACCAACATACTTTTTTCCCTTTCACCATTCTGGTCAGGCCGGGCACTAACCACACCTGCTATTCTCTCCCTTAGGTATTTCACCTCAACTTCCATCGACACCCCAGAGATTACTCCCTTAATGAAGTTCAAAAAACGACACTTCGCATGTCAAGATTCTTGTGATTCCCACTGCACTCGCTCTCTGTTCCTGGGTTTTCCCACGCACAACAGTGTCTAGGGTTTACAGAGAATGGTGCAGCGGCAGTTCTGTGGGAGAAAACAGCTCGTTGATGAGACAGGGCGAAGGAGAGTGGCAAGAATCGTGCAAGCTAACAGGCAGGCCACAAACAGGCAAATAATGGCGCAGTACAACAGTGGTGTGCAGAACTGTCCTTGTCACGGATTGGCTATTGCAGCAGACGACCACACCGGGTTCCACTCCTATCAGCTAAAAACAAGAAGAACCATCTCCAGTGGGCACACGATCACCAACACTGGACAATTGAGGAGTGGAAAACCTTCGCCTGGTCCGATGAATCCTGGTTCCTGTTGATGTCAGAGTCAGGATTTAGCATAAGCCGCATGAGTCCATGGCCCCATCCTGCCTGGTGTCAACGGTACAGGCTGGTGGCGGTGGTGTAATGGTGAGGGGAATATTTTCCCGGCACACGTTAGGGTCCCTTGATACCAATTGAGCAACGTTTGAACGCCACACCTTGTAGAATCCATGTCCCGAAGAATTCCGGCTGTTCTGGAGGCAAAGGTTGGTCCGACCTGGTACTAGATGGGTGAACCTAATAAACGGAGTGTATCTCAGCAATGTGGAAGTGAAGAGTACGGTACTAATAGGAATGGACTGACCAACAAACATAATGAGGGCGGGGATAGGCACAGCTGAGCAAATAGCCTAGTATAATGACAGAGAAAGAGAGATTTATTCAGCAATTTGGCCTGATGATATATTCAGGGCAGGCGCCATAGAAGCAGCAAACCCGGGCAAGTTCACAGTTTCTACGGAAGGAAGAAGCAGTCTTCCTGACGTTCTCAATCCCTGATACGAATCAAGAGGGCAAAGAGAAGAAGAATATTTGACCTGGATGGACGATATCAATCTGTGGCCATTCCAGGAGTACATGGCTCCGTCCCAAATGGTACCCTATTCCTTATATAGTGCACTACTTTTGACCAGGGCCCATAGGGATCTGGTCAAAAGTAGTACACTATGTAGGGAATAGGGTACCATTTGGGACTAGGATCATGATGTTTATGTTGGAAGCAGGAGTCATGTGAGATTATGACAGAGGTCTCCAACCCTGTTCCTGGAGAGCTACCCTCCTGTAGGTTTTCGCTCCAAACCCAGTTGTAACTAACCTGATTCAGCTTATCAACCAGCTAATTATTAGAATAAGGTGTGCTAGATTAGGGTTGGAGTTAAAACCTACAGGAGGGTAGCTCTCCAGGAACAGGGTTGGAGTTAAAACCTACAGGAGGGTAGTTCTCCAGGAACAGGGTTGGAGTTAAAACCTACATGACGGTAGTTCTCCAGGAACAGGGTTGGAGTTAAAACCTACAGGACCTACTTGTCAGTATCTCAGTGATCAAAACTGGTTGAGATTACAACCAGCTTTGGCCACTGTCATGGCAACCAACTTTCAAGGGAATTACAAATCATAGTTTGTACATAATAAACTAACAGTAGACTAAATAATATCATAGTTTGTACATAAGCTAACAGTTGAAATACAGTAAGGAGGAAAGAATAGTGCAGAGTTAATCACATTATTTATTAACCTGACATTAATACTTTTTGTTCCCATAGAAACCACAACAAGGTAGTGATTCAGCAAAATCCCCACAGTAGTGCTTGAGTCGACAACAATGGCCAACGGTCAGGATAATAGTCAAGACAGGTAACAGATCCAACAATGATAAAAGCATGATTTCAAAATATATGTTATGACGTACAAATACAGAGAAAACCGTTAAGGTGTCATCGACATGGAAACATGTAAAAATGTTAACCTAGACCAGGACTGCCCAACCCTGTTCCTGGAGAACTACCGTCCTGTAGGTTTTTTCTCCAACCCTAATCTAGCACACCTGATTCTAATAATTAGCAGGTTGATAAGATGAATCAGGTTAGTAACACCTGGGGTTGGAGCGAAAACCTACAGGAGGGTAGCTCTCCAGGAACAGAGTTGGAGTTAAAACCTACAGGAGGGTAGCTCTCCAGGAACAGGGTTGGGCAACCCTGACCTAGACAGTAACTTAAAAGGTGTTATCTTTCTCTTACAGGGAAGGTTTCACAGACAGTTTAAGCCTAGTCCTGGGCTAAAAAAAACACACTTTTAAATGGAGATTCTCCATTGACCATGCTTTTCATTCTAGGACTAGGATAAATCTGTGTCCGGGAAAACGGTCCATAATGTTTAGTCCCAACAGTGTCATTAGTATTTAGGCTAACTCTGCAGTGACATGGACGGAAGCCATGTTTCTCAAATCCCTTTCGGCAATATAAAGTACCAAAATGAGTCAATCACATTTAATGGATGATAGTTTAAAATCAAACAAGTGGAGTGAGTTAGCCTGGTCCTTGATTTGTTTGTACGGTCTTACCCACTCCTATGGTCATTGTTGGCAGGACAGCACAAACAGATCTGGTACCAGGCTTGAAGTCAGTATCCACACAGTAGCAAAATAGTGTTTTCTGATCACTGCCAGTCATGATAGACTGGTCCCAGATCTGTTTGTGCTATCATGTCAACTGCTTGCCATGCCAAACATGGAGTTGACATGATAGCACAAACATATATGGCCCTCAAGCTCTCAGACTGAAGAGCCCCTCTCCAGCTACCCTCAGCTCTCAGACTTAAGAGCCCCTCTCCAGCTACCCTCAGCTCCCAGACTGAAGAGCCCCTCTCCAGCTACCCTCAGCTCTCAGACTGAAGAGCCCCTCTCCAGCTACCCTCAGCTCTCAGACTGAAGAGCCCCTCTCCAGCTACCCTCAGCTCTCAGACTTAAGAGCCCCTCTCCAGCTACCCTCAGCTCTCAGACTGAAGAGCCCCTCTCCAGCTACCCTCAGCTCTCAGACTGAAGAGCCCCTCTCCAGCTACCCTCAGCTCCCAGACTGAAGAGCCCTTCTCCAGCTACCCTCAGCTCTCAGACTGAAGAGCCCCTCTCCAGCTACCCTCAGCTCCCAGACTGAAGAGCCCCTCTCCAGCTACCCTCAGCTCCCAGACTGAAGAGCTCCTCTCCAGCTACCCTCAGCTCCCAGACTGAAGAGCCCCTCTCCAGCTACCCTCAGCTCCCAGACTGAAGAGCTCCTCTCCAGCTACCCTCAGCTCCCAGACTGAAGAGCCCCTCTCCAGCTACCCTCTGACTGAAGAGCCCCTCTCCAGCTACCCTCTGACTGAAGAGCCCCTCTCCAGCTACCCTCAGCTCCCAGACTGAAGAGCCCCTCTCCAGCTACCCTCAGCTCCCAGACTGAAGAGCTCCTCTCCAGCTACCCTCAGCTCCCAGACTTAAGAGCCCCTCTCCAGCTACCCTCAGACTGAAGAGCCCCTCTCCAGCTACCCTCAGCTCCCAGACTGAATAGCTCCTCTCCAGCTACCCTCAGCTCCCAGACTGAAGAGCCCCTCTCCAGCTACCCTCAGCTCCCAGACTGAAGAGCCCCTCTCCAGCTACCCTCAGACTGAAGAGCCCCTCTCCAGCTACCCTCAGACTGAAGAGCCCCTCTCCAGCTACCCTCAGCTCCCAGACTGAAGAGCCCCTCTCCAGCTACCCTCAGACTGAAGAGCCCCTCTCCAGCTACCCCCAGACTGAAGAGCCCCTCTCCAGCTACCCTCAAACTGAAGAGCCCCTCAAACTGAAGAGCCCCTCTCCAGCTACCCTCAGCTCTCAGACTGAAGAGCCCCTCTCCAGCTACCCTCAGCTCCCAGACTTCCTCTCGCTCCCGTTCCAAGTAACAACAGAGCGACGAACGAGACTTGGGAGGGACGGCAACGCCAGCCTACTCCAACTCCAGCAAGCGCTGATAGAGACCTGGGACTGTATATCAGGGCTACTTTCCACCAGGAAGCTTCCACAAGCAACTCCTCATGGTCTCTTGAGCTCGTCTTCAATAGTAGTGCGTGGTTGAAACAGAATCCTGATCCAACACTGCTCTACCACACCTCTCCAGTTGTCATACCCATCCAGACCCTTCATTTGAGGGTCAGGGCCGACGGGAAGGACCAGGGAGGGATTTCAGACTGTCTGTTGAGCTCCAGTAGTAGTAGTGATGTGACGATCCAGCATTACACCGCTTATACCTATCAAGACCCTTCAGATCTGCAAACACCAAAGGGTTAGGGCCAAGGTCATTGTCTTATGCTAGGTGGCGTCACTCCTACACGATACCCATCCCTAAACTGACAGTCATTGCACTGACATAAGACAATGGGGGGAGGGTTAGGGAGTGATTTGGGACTGGCTGTTAGTCTGGTGAGTAGCTGATGCTAGTCGCAATGCAGTCCTTAGGTCTGGAGTATCTAGGACCGTCCCATCTCCCCTGGAGTATTGTGAAGTTGCCCCTAGATGCTGATCTTAGGTCAGTTTAGCATTTTCCCCACTACTGGTTACGGATAGGATTGGGGGAGGGGGAAATGATCCAAGATCTGTACCTAGGGGAAACCTCACCCCGGGGGCCATCTCACCAACTGAATACGACCATGGCTTCAGTGTTTTCTCCACAGTATGTAGGTCATGAGGAGGACGAGGCCTGCGGACAGGGCTGCTATGACACACTGGTGGATGGTGAGGACGCTCTCCAGGTTGCCGATGCGTTCCTCCATGGCACTGGTGTGGAAGTAGTCATAGACCCCCGCCCCGATGCTCCACAAGGCCCACACAGCATCCACGATCAGGGGCATGGTGGCGGGTCAGAGAGGGGCTGAGGCTGGGGAGGGGACCGAGGGGTGTCACAGGGGTGAGACTTCAGGGTCTCTCCAGCTTCCAAGGTTTAGCCTACACCTGGGACATGGAGGCCTGGAAGGTCAGGGACGGCTTGGGACAGGGCTGGGGTGTCACAGGGGTGAGAGTTCAGGGTCTCTCTAGCCTCTCCCGGGTTACTCCTGCAGTAGTCCTGATTTCTACGCTTCCTCACCTGCAAAGGGAACGGTTGGGAATGTAGCTTTACCAGGTTATATAGATGCAATATTATGAATATAGAACGGAATATGATGTTCAGTTACGGTAAGTAGCATAGGTAGTCTACTCTGTTGTAGCTACATGAAAACTAACACGGTCAAAAGTGTAACACACACACACTTATGATCTTATATAACACATTTCACTGCCATGATTCAGGGAATCCTGAATATACTGTTTGTTCCACGGAACATACATGTGGAACTTAGCCTGAGCTTTGAAACAAAGCTAACAATATTGTAATGTTATTGTAGCTAGCTAGCTAACAACATTGCAACTAGCTACATTGTTACAGTGCGGTGCACATAACATCAGACCAGGATGATTATTAGGCCCATATGTATTCGACCAACATTCCACGAATTTGCTACCGTTGGAGACCACTTTTGACACAGGTACAGAACTGGATGTACTGTACTGATCTCATATTCACAGCTAGCTAGTTTAATATATTTTTTTTAGTTAACTAGCTACATCTTTGCTGAGCTAGGAACATGCCTAGGACTTACCAAGATGACCCAAGCGCACAGGTTAAAATGAGACAAGCTCGCAATCTGCATCCAAGTTCTCTATCTAGATATAAATCACATAATCATCAACATATAACGTTTGATGCTCGAGATACCAAACCCGGCTAGCAACATGATCCTTGGTTTACTCATCCACTACATCCGGGTGCAGTGCTACATTCAGGAACAGCTGGGCAGGGCGTCTTCTAAATAGCGTCATAAAATCTATCACTACTGATAATAAACGTAATACTTATCGTGCATCATCATCCTATTTTGCTTTCTAGTGGCTAAAGTCACATTTTGAAAACGACCTGTGTAGCTAACTTCCAGTAGCTAGCCACCAACGTTGGTTTTAGCTAAGTTTAGCTATGTGGTCAACTGGAAGATGACATGGTGTGTCTGGTTTGGACATGTGTGTTTGAGATTGCTCGTCATAAAACCTAGCTACTACCAATAAATGTATCTGTATCATCCATAACATTATCCAATCAGATTCAGTCAATTGGCAGAAAAAAGGTTTGAAAGCTCATCTTTTTATGTCGCACTATTACCGGGCGCGGTGGCCAAGTGGTAAGGCGTCGGTCTCGTAAACCGAAGATCGCGGGCTCGATCCCCGTCCGTGCCTCGGAAAGAAAGTCCAGGGTGGACACATTTTTAAACACGACAGTTCCAACGTGATACTTCATGGTGATATTTGATATATATTTCACTCAATATAAAGTTAATGTGTTGATAAAACGTTTATATCTCAACAATGCACTAGTTATATGCTAAGACTTATCATACTTAAATGGTGTTCATCAAGACAAGAAATTGGAGACATCAAGGTAAAACAGGTTTATCGCTAAAACAAATCTAGGAGACATCAAGGTAAAACAGTTTTACAGCTAAAAATCTTAAACTTTATTAGAAGTTTATTTGGCAGGCCCCTCTTAATGACCACCAGTCGGCGCTCCAACTACAATAGTTAGACCAGTTAAGTAGCCCACTGAGATTTTACATACAGATAGATCATATGAGAGAACAACCCTCACCAGACAATGACACATGGATGAAAGAAACGAAAACTAAACTAAAGACTGAGTTCTTGTCTATCTTTGTAAATATATATGTTTGTAAATATAGATCTTGTTTTCAATCCCAATGCTATATTTTACTCAGAAACTTGATAAATCCTTATGGTATAGGAAAACCTCGTCGTTCTGATGATTGTTTTGGAGGAGGAAGGTACAATAGTTATTCCCCACACTTTTACGCACGAGAGTGCAGAGCCAAACCTTTCCATTTGGTGGCAATGGTTACTGCAAGATCTCAACTGTCTCCAGGACTAGTCAGGCTGCTACCGCGGGATTGTGTTCTTCTGGAGTGGCGCATGCATGGAGCTCGACGTACCTACTACCTAGTCACCACCACCAAGAATTCTAGAATTCCATTTTAGGGAGGGCCTGAAGAGGAAGCTCGCACCACGCGGCCCACTCAGC